>NC_051179.1:21381026-21461026 GCF_013339695.2 Rhipicephalus sanguineus
TTGATTATCATCCTTTCCATCTTCCTCACCATCACTTCCCTTTCCCACCCACTTGCCATGCTATGCTATACACGGCTATGCTATGCTTTACCCTGCCTTCCTCCTTTCTCTCCTTCTCACCCTATCTTTCCTTTCCCACCCCTTTGCTATACTATACTATAGCTATGCCATATACGGTTATGCTATAGTACATTTTTTTGCCTGGTTGACGCCAAGCGGCGACGTGAGATGACAGACACAGCAGATGACATGAAATGACAGCCCAGGCTCCTGAAGTGCTCCGCACTGAAAAAAAAAAACTGCGATAAGTGCTGCAGTGTGTTCTTGCAAAATACGACTACGTAAACCTTAATTGATAACAGGCTTGCATTGCAGACCTCGATCGCCACCGTCCAGACACTCTCCGTTAAAATATGCCCATTCAAAATATATTCGAATATTTCGAACATATTCGAATATTTCGAAGCGTCTTTCGAATCGAATCGAACACCGAACCATTCGAATCTTGTATGCGAAGTTTCGAATATTCTCACAACACTACATAAAAGCGCTCATTCAGGCCTTGGTCTTCTCACGTAGCCTTCAGTGTTGCGGAATGGGCGCCTCCATTCCATTCCAATTCAATTCCGGGGAATTAGAGCTTGCCGCAATTCCATTCCTTTCAATTCCTCGGAATGAAAAAACTTAGCCCATTCCCACCCCTGAAATGGCCGGGCAGTTCAATTCTATTCCTGTAATTCGTCAACGTAGGAAACGCATCTTGATAGTTGAACCTTGAGCAGTCTGCAGGAGAAACAAGCAAAGAGGTGTCGAGCGCCGGGTCACTAAAACCATTCATCAAATTTTTGCAAGGACAAGTGAGACAGAAATTCACTGCATTCTCTCGAGGGCAGGGATGGAAGCGTGCGAAGAAAATGTGCCGATATATATCAAGCTTTACAAGAAGCACTTCTTTTCAAAAGCTCAGTCGAAAAACTAGGTTGACCTTACACTCAAAACAACCACTCCAGTGACGGTGCCACCGACTAATAATATGCGAAGACAAGAAAAAAGTTAGTTTCACCGCAGCGCCGAAGCAACGAATACAATAACAACAAATTCTAATGTTTTTAATGACGTAAACTTAGCAGCTAACTCCTTTAGCATTCTATGCGGCGTAACTCAACAGTACACTGGCGTATAGCGGCCGCTGCAGCGAGCGAAGCGACCTTCGTGCTATCTATCGCTTCAACGCAAAGTGAGCGGTGAGAAAACAGTACGTACAAAGGTATGAGACGTCTGCTAATGCCCTTCAAGATAGCGCCCGGCCGCTCAAAGAGCGCAGTTCGTGCAAAAGCCATGCGGCCCCCCCCCCCCATACGGTACCTCCCATAAGCGTTTACCGCTACGGAAGACAACCGGCTTGCTTCCTCTCCGCTTGAGCCGCGATCGTTGGCTACCCTCTCACGCTTTCACTCGCACACGGGACGATTTTATCACACTTGGATTTTATACGGAACCACACGGCGACGGCGACGGCAAGCATGCTCCTGGAGTGTCCTTATAATTGCTATCGCAATAAAACAAAAGCTTCGAGACGATGGCAGATATGTTTAAAGTCCACGAGACCACATCGCAGAATTTTGCATAAGACTGCCGTCGGGAGTATACGTTTCATACCAAGGAAAGGCATTGAATTTGCGTGCCAAGACGACAATATTGCTACGAGAAAAGTCGTACTCGTAGGAATAATTTTGACCAACCTGGGGTTCTTTAACGTGAATTTAAGTACAAGGGTGTTCTTGCACATCACCCCCGTCGAAATGCGGCCAATCGAATCCGCGTCCTAGAGCTTAGCGGCACGGCACCTTACCTTTTAATCTACCACGGCAGGTTAATAGCTTAATTAAAACTTTAAGAGTAACTGCATAAATTTTTCGCCTCATCAAAAACAATCAATGTAGCAATGTCAAAGGGCCAATTAATATTGGCACAAGCATCATTTCTCGTTGCGATGGTGTCGAATGGTAGCACACGTGGAAGGACCAAATGCGGGCACACTTTTTGTGCAACTTTTTGTTCTCCTCTCTGTTTATATAAAAGCCCCTGTGTTGTCTTTAAATGTCATGTTTGCACGCAGTTAGTCGTCATTACGTAAATGCATAAGATATAATGGCTGTATCGGAAAATGAAGTGGTTTATATTGTACTTACAGTAGAGTGGTATTTTTCACGTATTCTACCACGTTTTTGTAATACTCCGCGCACTGCACTTTTACTTCTGTGTCATTGCGCACGGTATAGTTTATGACCATCAAGTCCTTATTCAATATTTCGACCATGGGAACCTATATTAAGTTGGCACAAAATACGCAGGCATTATTTCACTTCCGTGGCCTCTTTCGGAACAAGTTTTTCAAACAAAATAGTGACTGAAGAGTGTACCGTTTAATAAATGTGCAGAATAAAAACCGTCTTCACACAATTCAACAAAGACCTCTTACAACAAAAAATAATTTAGAGTGGTTAAAACGCGTGATATACCTTCGTTCAAACCAAAAATTTAAAACCGACATCAGAAGACTGAATTGTTCCTCGTCTTGCGTCGTAGACCTAGAAGATAATTTGTGGCCTTGAAAAAAAGATTGCCAGGCCTGCGCTGAAACCGCAGCACAGTCACAGCGAAAGCTGGAAGATCGGCGTTTCTAGAGCCCGTTGTAAGCTCTCTTGGGGCTACAATACAAGTACGCTAGAAAGGTACCCACTACGCCATAAATCACAATTTTTGTGAAGTTGGGAAGCACCTACTAAGCCAATATTCGTCATTCTGCGGAGAGGCGAGGCATCAGCTACACGTCTGTCTGTAAGGCATTATGTGCGCTTTGTTGACGCGACGACTGATGACGATGAATTAAGGCTCAGCCCTTTGTAATGGGTTGGAAGCTTTAAACGGCCCACCAGTTATGTAATTTCCATTGGGTGACTCCCGCTCGCTGTTTTCCTCTCCCGTCATGCTGTATAACATACGTTGACGTGGGAGAGAGACGGGGGGGGGGGGGGGGGCGAAGAACTTTACTGAGACTCCGAGGAAATGGATCATGCGCTTATGGGTTTCCTTGGCAACCAATACAAGTGCACTTGCGAGGAACCCACTACGCTATAAATCATTGTAATTTTACTGAGACCCCGAGGAAATGGATCATGCGCTTATGGGCTTCCTTGGCAACCAATACAAGTGCACTTACGAGGAAACCACTACGCTATAAATCATTGTAATTTTTGAGAAGTAGGGCAGCAGTCACTGTGCCATTTTTCGTCATTTTACGGAGAGCCGTGGTACGTGCTAAACAAATGTAAGACATTATGCGCACTTTGTTGATGCGCCTGATGACGAAGAATTATGGCAGAGCTCTTTGTAATGGGTTGAAAGCATTCAACAACCTACTCGTTGCGCAATTCGCATTGTGTGACGCCTGGTTACAGAACTGGCGTTGTGCGACGCTTGGTACTTATTTTACTCTTCTACCACGCTATATTGCATATGCTAATGTGGTTCCTTCCCGACATGAAGCCTGTATAGGACCTTTTTGCAAAGCAGTTTCAAGCGCAATAAAAAAAGAATTTCCGTTAGACCCTCATGAAATTCGGTATTTAGCAATAGACAATGAGGACGGGCTACCTTTTGACTCAATCATGATGACTGGCTTGCACAGTATATGGCGCTCACGAATGGCTGGATTTTACTGTGACCCGGATAGAAGACCAGCAAGACAGTATTTTCAAGAAAGTATGGCCCGGCTTCTTGAGGTAGAAAAAACAAAAGAATGTGTTCCTTCATGGTTGGCTAGGGTAGAGCCCCTGCTTACTATGAAGGAATTTTAAATCACAATGTTGGTTATCCAGTGGTTGACGGTATGTGTGTCTACACGTTTGTGGTGTCTTGTAATATAATTCAGTTGTCCCCGTTTGTGTGATGTACAACCGGAAATACAGAAAAAAAAAACGGCATGGCTCAGAGGTTGAATACTGGGCTCCCACTCAGAGGGCCCAGGTTCGAACCTCGTTTCATCCTGGAATTTTTTTCTTATATCGTTTTTTTTTTTCTTATTTCGAGCGATACTGGTTACGGACACCGGCGGCGGCGGCGGCGGCGGTCAACTACGGCGCCAAAAACGGCCGGTGATCTCATAACAGCTTTCGCTGTAAAAGAGGCGGCTGCACGAGAATTTGCGACATTTGTCACATCCGGGCTTCTCAAAGCATAAAGAGAGAGAGAGGGGAAGGCAAAGGAAAGGCAGGGAGGTTAACCAGGTTGTACCGGTTTGCTACCCTACACGGGTTCGGCACTTTTTCCTGCTTGCTTTCTCCACTCTTTCTTCCCTTTCCCTCAAAACACAAGGTGTCTAAAGTGGATCTAAGGCTAGTTAATGTCCGTTTATATATTGAGCAAGAAGCGTAAGCGCACAACAACACAGAATACACGACACCAACGCTAAACTCGTCACTAATATTAAGGCGAAAAATTTATATGCGTCAAGCGAACATGACCTTGAACGAAAAGTCGTGACGTTCACTTCGTTCTTGAGGCGTTCGCGTGACTTTAAAAATTTTGAAAATCAAGCGTCGTACGCGTAATATACTGTGCACGGTAAAATAGCCCGCCGGATGGATTTCGCCTTCGAGTCGTCTTAGGCGACTCGATGGCGAAGCCGTCTTAAGCGAATGCATGGGTATCTTAGGCGAATGAATGTGTATCCGTGTATCGTTTCGCGCTAGATCTATGTTGTTCGTACTAGCCATAAGCCTTATTGGCGTCTCCGATGTACTAAACAGGGAATGTTAAAGGTACGTGTGTGAACGAATTGCAGTCTCAGTGGTACATTTCGCACACAAGTGGTGTTTGATGTCTCAAGTGTGTTTTACAAAGAACGTATTATCTATTGCACCATCATGGTAAAAGCATAACTGCTACGGAGTTCAAATTTAGCATAAACGAGGGCAACATGATCGTCAATGTATCTTCCAAAGTAAAATAGGTGCGGATGGATTACAGCCTTTGTGAAAATTTTCTTCAGGCGGGCTCGAAATTGTTCTATTCAGGCAAGGCATCAAACGGCGCAAAAACATGTGAGAAACCTTTTAAAATGGCTGCCAAGTCTGGTAACTGCAATTCCTAATTCAACTGCTTCCAATGAATAGTTTCTCTGGAAAGCCTGCTGCTTTTTGAGGCGAGCTAAGCCTACATCAGAATATCTTGGGTCGCAAGAAAATTATTTTTTCTACTTGGCGATGTAAATATTATTACCACCTGCACTATCGCGCTCAGTATGAGCTACATCACGCGAGCGTGTGGGCGAGCGCTCTCAAGGTTGTACAGTTGCGCCGATCATGGCATATTTTCGAGTTATCGGGAGAGAGTTTGGCTGTCCCTGCGAGCACGCATCGCCTCCACTTGCTTTCACCCTCGCCCTCGTTTTTGCCCTGCGGTGATATCAGCTTCGAAAATGACAACTTCGAAGGTGAAAGCAAGCAAGTGGGGGCGATGCGCGCTCGCACGAACAGCTAAACTCTCTCCCGATAACTCGAAAATATGCCATGATCGGCGCCACTGTAATACCTTGCAGAGCGCTCGGCCACGCACTCGCATGATGTAGCTCATACTGAGCGCGATAGTACGCTCACTTCTGTTATGACAACAAAGGCAAGGATAATATAGCTTACATTGTCACCTGTGGTATTGATGAACTCTGATATGTTCATCTGTTTCGTGTCCTCACGGGCTTGAGTGGCAAACTGAAAAAAGAAACAGGCAGAAAGCACAGGGTGGTGAGCCTGTATATTATTCTGGCAGAGACCACGCGCTGTTGGGTTGCACTGCACACAAAGAATTGCGATCATCATCAGCCCACCTTTCATGAACTAGTTTGATTTGTAACGAAAGAAGCATAGCCATGTTATAGTTGCCAACTTCGAGTCTGCTGAAGGACACTGCTTTGTTTTTTTTTTTCTTTGCTGTCTATCGAGCATAATTTTTTGTAAAGATTAATTTTCGGTTTTTTATGTCAATAAATTACCGGGTGGTAAAGTTAACAAGCGTTAGTGGGGGAAAAATATTAGCGCAGCTTGCACTACTAAGTAGCACAAGGCTGGGTCACAGCAGAGATGGTGGGCACCTAGCTGGTCCTAGCTTGGCTAGGCAGGCTTTTACCTTCTCAGCTGTCTCTTTCCCACCCCTTGCAATGCTATACACGGCTACGCTTGCTCTCTTTTTTTTTTAAATACTTTTTTGTCTGTCTTTCTACCTTTTTATATCTATGTCTAATTGTTACCCTGTCTTTGTTTGTTTCTATTTTTTAACGCGATAGCGTTAAAGAGCTCGTTTCGCAGAAATTCCGGTGCCGGTGTCGGCCTCGTTGGTTGTGAGCGAAAAATCATCCTGTCCGTGACCGAAAAATCGAGAAAGATGCAAATAAAATAAGTAATAAAAAACTTAGGTCCAAGTGAGAATTGAACCCAGTTCGTCTGCGTGTCAAGGAGATGTTTACCACAGAGCGAGGCTATTGCTTGAAACTGCTGCAAAAAAAAAAAAAAAAACTATATCCCACGGGGATCTTTAACGTGCGCGACGTAGCACACGGCCGCCTTTGTAGCTTGCCTCCACTCAAACAAAAATCCTCCGGAGCCGGGTATTAGCCCGCAATTTTGGGTCCATTGTGCCGGTGACTTACACACTCGACCACACCGCAGGGTGATGATCATAAGTTCGTGGGACAGTATGAATGTAACGAGCCTGGGTTGCGAAAAGAAAGCTCCGGGAAGTAACCCAGGTTGGTGGATTTCCTTTTTTAACAGGGGAGCCGCTTGCCGTCCGGGTTGATCCCTGCGGAGCGCAACGAAGCGAGCATGTGCCGCGGCAATCGGGCAAGCACCCCTACCCATGCGCGATCAAGCCGTGTCAGACGAAGCAAGCAGTTACCAGCAAAGTTAATCAACAAAACGGCAATAGGATGCCGCCGTTTCGGCTGTCTAAATAGTTTAACAAAAAATATTAAAGGAAGACACGAGCCCAGAATAGAATATGAATGTCATGTAGAGGCTGGTGTTTCAGCATTGACGTTCAAGAATTATATTATTCTCTGCCGCATGCTCCGCTTATGAACCTTGTCTATGAATGCATCACCAAAGACAACGATGAAGTGGCATTCCGAAACACTTGTGGAATGACGGTGGAATCCTTTTTAGAACTTCAATATTATCTTAGGAACACTCATGTCGGGTTTGCTGATGACACATTCATTAAAAAAATGGTGTCTGCATTGGGTCTAAGGTAGCTCCTGTCTTAAGTGCCACCTTTCTGGGCAGTGCAGACAGGGAGCTGGAGAAAAATTTAGACGGTGTGGTCACAAAGGTATTCCGATATGCTGATGATTATTTAATTTTGGGTTCAAGTGTTGAAGCAGGGGCCTTTAGGAAGAGAGTTTTAGATACGTTTAATTCTGTGGGCAAGGGGCTGAAGTTCACTTCAGAAGTTCCATTTGACAATAAGCTGCAGTACCTCGATGTCAACTTGAACTTCCAACCGAGTCACATTTGTTGGGCATATTCGCCTCGAGCAGGGAAACCACTTTTAAGCTATGCTTCTGGGTATTCTGAGATTGTGAAGAATGCCATTGTGGGTTCCTGCTTCCGGTCTGCATTCCGAAAATCTTGTTTCGACTATGTGAACAATGCTTTTGCATCCCAAATTGGCCGGCTGAAGGATGCTGCGTACCCTCACTCCATCTTACAAGCATCGTGTGGGCGACTTCTGAAGAATTTTAAACTTGACAAGCAACCAGCTGGAGAAATGGACAGGCACATTGGTTCCTTTTCAAAAGTGTCTATAATTCCTCACGTACATGGCCTTTCCCATCGAGTAAATTAAGTTGCAGGCAAATATGACGCAAAAGCTGTATTTTCGGCAAAAAACAAAATCGGCAGTGTGTGCTCCGGAGTAAAGCAAAAATATGAAAGCGAGTAAAGAATGAAAGACTACATCATAGCACACAAAAGCAAGTATGTGGAATGCAACAATAAGATAGTATATAGGATTCCCATGACGTGTGGATAAGTGTATGCAGGTCAAACAGGCAGGTGTGTGAACACCAGATTAAAGGAGCACATGACAAGTTTAAAAGGACGTCCTAGCACACACCTCGCCCTTAACTGCAACGAATGGGAGTGCACACCCCTCGTTGAAAACACTGACACTCTTTTTAAACATTATAACCAAACCTCGAGGGAAATCGTAGAAGCTTTTCATTTCACAGCACAATGACGACTGTGTAAGTCATCCTTCCGTTTCCATATCTGACAAAGAGACATCACTATTATCTGCTTTTTTGGGACTGTTTAGCCATTTTCACGAGTGTGACTATGCGCGCTAATATGTTCATGTACATTGCGCAGTTCTGTTGGGATAAGAAGTCTGAGTTTTTCATCAATAAAACTAGTTAGAAAGCTCTTGTCCGGTGTGTAACTCTTCTTAGTCCCTGTGTTTCTTTCGCGCTTCTTAAGGATGAACTGTTTCCAGCTAGGCCAAATAGCTGTGCTTTTTTTTCCAACACGTGGTGTGGTGGCACGCGCAGTCCGTCGTTGTTTGCGTGCCCTTTGTGTAGCGGAATTTCCAAAAGCAGGAAGTGGCGTGCGTCTTCATAGGGTGTCGAACGACTTGTGGCAGTATGTATGTATATATATATATATATATATATATATATATATATATATATATATATATATATATATATATATGGCTTGTACAGACGAGTGCTAGCATCGGGAAAGCTAAAAGTTAACACAAGGAGGAGTCAAAACTGCGAACTTTTTGTGCATAATCACTGTCATTGCCACGCATACTTGTGCAAATATCAAAACTTTGTCTCAAAAGCTTTTTTTCCACATGATGTAAAAGACATTAGCCCGCATGGTGAACAAAATTGAAGCCCGAAGTGTCATAATGTTCCTCCATTCGATGGGCAACAATACACGGGAAATACACGACAAAATGAAAGCTGTCTATACGGATGAAAGCCCATCATATTACACGGTTGTGAAGAGGAACTTTCAAAGTGGTCACCTGGCAGATGAGCCACGAGCGGGTAGACCCTTAATCAAGGATGATCTTGCTATGGTGAAGAAAGTAGAGACCGTGATCATCGGCGACAGAAGGTCGGCCATGGAAAGAGCGATGGCGGAGACTGGACAAAGTTAAGGAACTGTCTGGAGGATTATTCATGAGGAACTGCACGTGAAGAAGGTGCCTGCACGCTAGGTAGCTCGCTTGTTGACACCTATTCAAAAGCGAACTCGCTATGACTTTTTCCAGAAATATTTGACACTATTGGAGCGGAACCATCCATTGTCTCGCCCACCAGTTAGGCTATGAATTTTTGCAGCATTCACCTTGTTGTTGTTGTTTTCCTCTGAACGTGGCTCATGTCCAATGCAGGGGATTATTAGCCTAATCTAGCGCCAAGCGACTTCTTCCTCTTTCCCGAGATGAAGAAAGCACTTTGTGGTCAGCGATTTCACGACTAGTAGGATGTCATTTTCGAAGTGGAGGAGCAGTTTTCGAGCAAACCGGAGGACTTCCACAAAGAGCGCTTGAAACAGGTGAAGAAACGCTGGCAAAATGCGTGACTCTGCAGGGAGACATCATGGAGCAGAGCTAACTTTGACCACTGCAAGTGACTATTGTATGTGTTTGTTTTATTTCATGGTGATAATCAAAACTTTTGGATACCCCCTCGTACATTTAAATCATTGAGGCTACTACCTTACATATCGAGGGTCTCATCTTTATAGCAGCTATACCTCTCAGGTAACCTACAGCCCTTAGTTTTTTTACAGTGCGGCAAACAATGTAATCATGACAGTTAAAGTGCTGGCCGAAAAATAAAACTAAGTGGATTTCTCAGTGAATTTAGAAGTTGACCCCCGACAATTGTAAGTACTACAAAAACAAGTACACGGAAAAAATAGCGTACATTTGTGACTAGGTGGGCATTATCAAAACACAGCAATTCAGCCATTATCGCATTCAGTTAACGTTTTTTTAAACTTTTACGCAAATTTATATACATTTGCTTGTAAACTGATTAATCTCAACTTTTTATCCACCAACGTCTAGTGCAATCGCAGCATCGTAAGTGTAGAAGAATATCCTTGACCTTAGCTGTACAGAAGCAACATAATGGAACGGCAGCGCAACCACACACGGACTTCAGTCCTTGTGTTGTTGCGCCCAAGTTTCAGTCTTATTACAGAAGCAACATACTCGACACCCCTTATTAAACAAACTTGGTACTTACTTTATGAAGTTCCTTCTCGAATTTGACGATATGATCGACTACATTTGATATCTCACTTTCCGGGAAGGTATTATTTACCAGCCTTATTGTTTTGTTTATGAAATCCTTGTAAGCTTCTTCTGCTGCCTGCTCGTACTGAGAGTAATCATAGTCCTCGGTTGTAGTTTCGCTTTCATCGCTTCGAAAGGAAAGCGACACAGCATTCATATCTGCTACATCCTCATGAAAAACAAAGAACTCTTTTGGCTTGGTCATCTGCAAAAAACAAATAAAAGTATTACTCAAAATTGAGACAAATCTTACTAGCACCTAGAAAACCTCCACATTTAACACAGACGGGATTATTTTCTTACGAGTATAATTGGCGTAGAGTTATCTTCAGATACAAAATAGCGAAACAGGGGTCGTGGGCCTGTTTTCTTGAGTATCTCTTTGTAACTGTTATCTTCATTATTGCTGTTCCCTTGGATTGGCCACTCTTTCAAGCCGTAGGAAGACAGGGCAGACTTCACCGCTTCTGTAAGCTTGACTTCATCTCCTCCTAAAGTATGTCGTTACAAAAGGAACAATAATAACATATAAGTAATTATCTGAGAAGAATACATGGAAGCTCCCCTTTTTTTTTGCAGTGCATACCACTGATTTAGATTAATTGTTCTATTTATCTTATAACACTTTTCTGGCATGTTATATTTCACAACTTCAAAATATAGAAAATGAGAAGTTAGCTAAAAACGCTTGTCACGTTCGTGAAAAATCCTTCGTTTCAATTATATGAGCAAGTTCTCTATACTAGCCTTCAAGCGTGTAGCGGCCCACACATAGTGACATTAATGCGCGCTGTTGTCTTTCAATATGTCTTTGCATAATCTATGGTTGACTAAATGTCGAAGTCAAAACCTCCAATAAAAATTGCTAGGCAACTCAATCATTGGATTTATGTTGTATGATGAATGAAAATATTTCATTTATAATCTTTTTTTCCGGCCGCTCGTATTTTTAATTTTATCTAATTATTACTTTTTATTTCTTTACGTATATTTATTACTTTCTCTTATTTTAACCTTTTATTTCGCCTTTCATTGTTACATTTTGTTTCTTTAAGTTTTGTTCGTTGAATTCGTTTGTCTGTCTTGCTGTGCATTTTGGTCAGAAAGCCGACGCCATATCACCTTACAGAATGTGGATGGATGCGGCCTACGGGGACACTGCCTTCAAAACTTATCCTGGCCCACTTGCTCTCACCTGTTTTTACGCACGAGTTGTAGGCATTGATCAGCTCCTCAGTTGCATTCGAGTTCCACTGAGGTGATATAGTGGCGTTGTCCAAAAGCACTAAAATGCAGAAAGAATTATGTAAGCAATGCATTGCAAAATACAGTGATGCATACGAGAAAAAGATAAGCGGGAAGGCCTCTTGAGGCTGTATATTGTGAGATGTGTGGGACTTTTTGTGCGTGCGTGCTCTTCTTCTCTCTCTATCTTTATATCTCCCCCATCCCTTCCCCCAATGTAGGGTAGCATACCGGTCCTTCTAGATTGGTTAACATCGCTGCCTTTCCTTTCTCTCCTGTTCCTTCACCCTTCCCTATGGGGAACCAGCGCTGGAGTTTCCGCGGACAGGGTGCGCCGCCCTGCCGGGCACGGCCGGAAACACTCGGGCATACAAACAAATACGAGTGGCTGCTAACGTGAACCATGCCGCCGTGCGCGATCATCAAACGAGGAAAAAGAAGCATCGAGACCGGCTGTATTGTTGTATCCACAAATGCCACAATCAAAAATGTCGTAAATAACTGAAAAAAAAAACAGTCCAGAGCATAGTTGACTCCCTTCGGCCTTGCTTTCCACCGATGCACATGGGTTGGCGCTCTGGAAAACATCACAAATCTTTTATTGAAACTGGCCTTGAAAAGGTTAAAGAAAGCACATGACAGCTTAGGTTGCGTAAGCATCGCGCCGTACATTACACATACCGTATTTACTCGATTGTAACATGACCAAGATTGTAACGCCAGGGGTGACATTTCATTACGTCCAGGAAGAAAAAAATAGAATTTCGGTATTCGATTGTAACGCGAGGGTCGACTTTAGGTTGCCAAAATCTAGAAAAAAAAACTCGCGTTACATTCGAGTAAAACGGTATTATACGTCACTGTCACGTGCACAGCTCTAGACCGGTTACAAATCCATGACCGCTAGAAAAACCGTGTTGTCTACGCATGTTCCATTGCTCATCACTAGAGGCCGGATTTTTAGGCATTAAAAAAACACGTTTTAGGCAGGGAAAACAACGTTTTAGGCCTCCAAAGTCGTAAATAAAGGCACAATAAATTTTTACACAAATGCAAATAATTTCAAAGGAAGACGTGCACGACTTCTATTTACGACAGGAAAACAAGAAATGTTATGTTTTAAGTTGCAGACAGGCACCAATGTTGAACGTAGCAGTTCAATTGTCCTTTGTCACGCACGCTTTGCAGAACACAGTAGCTCCGCTTATTCTGTAGCCTGGTGAGTCTAGTGTCCACTGTCGAATCAACATACAACTCTGCGCCTTTCCTTTCGGCAATGGTGGAGCAGGAGCAGACATCCAGGACGCTAAAAAACCTGAAGAAATTCTTCCTACAGGCCGGGTCGAATCGCGTAGAACCAGTTTCTACCCTGGTGTTGAACACCTTAACCCTTTCCCTATCGTGTTTTTTGGCCAAAAACGATAAAAAAATACGGATTTTTTTTTCTTAGCTGATTTGATTATACTTGTCTTGAAAGACAACAACTAAACACATTTAAAGGCGCTTTATATGCAAGAGGCATGCAAAATAATTTTTTTGAAAAAATGCAGGGGATGGCTTCACTGTACTAAACCACGAAAAGTGCCCTAACCTCTCCTGTCTTCGATGCAGAAAATGTCACTGAAATTTAAAAAATAATGCCCAGGGACAAGGAAGCCCCTGAAAAGAAGCTTTGCATGCGTCGTTGGTGGTTTGTTTACACCTATCGGCGTCTACTGCCGAAAAATAGGCACGCGATCTTCGTCCGAATCCGATGACTTAGAAAAATATATGCGGCTCTGTGCAGTCACTGTTTACTCGCAGAAGAACTGAAATTATTCATCCCACAAAATCTCGGCAATCAAGCGTTTTCTTTTTCTTTTTTTTTTCTGAAAAAAAGCTTCTGCCGGCACGCGCGACCCAGAGGAGGACGTCATTTTCTAATGGCGGTTACAAGAATCTACCATCTTTTTAAGCCAGAGAGAACTCGGCAAGATGAATCAGGGTAGCTTAATTTCGCTGCCTGCAAACGCTGCTTTCACCGTGGACTAGCCCATCTATAGTCTTCAGTAGGAGCGGTACAACCTTCCTAAGCGAACTCAGCTCGTCTTTGGTAGGTAAAGGGTTAAAAAGTAAGTTACAAACTAAACAAAAGGCGCGTGCACATCACATTTTTCGTTTTTATTTTTCTCTTCACTCTCCCCCGACGGCTCTCCGCAATTTCACATTCGCCAACCGCTCGCGCCATGTCAGCGCGGCGGCATATGTTCGCCCGTGCGTCCCATTTCACTGCTGCTAGCGGTTGTTTCCGGGAGTTGGTTGAACTGTAGACGACTAGGTTGAACAGCATAGGGTTCCGAACAGTCAATGTTGCGCGGTAACATGAATAACAGGCTCAAACTGCACCGTAAAGCGAAACTTGAGGTTAAATAGTGTTCATATAGGCGCCAGTTTTGAAAATAGGCATTTATAGGCACTTATAGTAATATAGGCACGAACTCCAAAAATAGGCATTTATAGGCACTATAAGAACACTATAAAAACCCTCCTTAGCCTCTAATTGACGCTCATATATCAAAATGGCGCGATAGGAACGCAAGGAGCAAAATAGGCATTTGCCTAAAATCCGGTCTCTACTGATCACACACTGCATGCCAAACTCGGTACAACCACGAAGTCAATTACCACTAGGTTCCTCAAAGCCATTTTTTTAAGTATCAGGCTTAGACGACGGCCGATCGCAAGTTTGCAAACGGTCTGCAGACGATCGCGAGTCGACGTCGTTAAAGCACGAGACCTGCGACATGTTTGTATTTCCGCTAACACCATTGATCTCCACTTTACACCGGCCTTTTTACATTTATTTCACGCTTCACCGTCAGCTTCAAAAACGTTTTTTTAAAGACTGCGATACGAGCATTTAGTGGGCATATGCAAGCCGTTAAAAACACCGTAAAGCAAAGCGTGTAGCGAAACAGCTTCTGTAATATAGTACGAGAGCTGTAACTACAGATTACGTAAATGTGATATGCTCGCTCAAAACAGCTGTCACTCACTGGGCTGAATGTTCTCAGTGCTGCCTGAGGCACTAATTTTATTTCAAAGCGGGCGCACAACGAACACACTGCATACACCGTCGAGCTTGCTAGCGCAATTCGAACACACTTACCTGTAAGTTTACGTCGTGCGGTGCTTGACACTTCGCCGAAAGGTCACAAGCGCTGTCTCTTCGAAAAACAGCTTCTTCCACGTCATAGACATACTTCGCACTGGACAGCTTCCGTCCTTTCGACAGCACACACTCGCGAAGATACCCGTCCGCACACATCACATCACTGAAAACGCAGCGGAGAATAATCGGTGGCATCGCTGCTCGCCCGCTGCGCCACAATGCAGCGAAGTGTCCCGATCTTCGCTAGTATTGCGCGTTCCAAAGTACCTACAAAACGACGCACATCGAGCAAAAGCCGCGGTAGTGTCGAATGACGTTCAGCATGCGTTTGAACGTGCCACGAGGTATGTGAGGGCACGTTGAAACGTGCCGTCGTGCGCCTCGCGGCGGCTCTGTATTGCTAGATGTTCCTCAGCTAGCTCGCCAGGGTGGCGCAGCTTGTACATTTTAGGCGCGCCACCTGGGCAGCGCTGGCTACCCATATTGGGAAGGATGCCGCTTTGTTTACCACAGTGCTAAAACTAATTCGTCGTTTTTATCTGAGCATTCCTTCTCTCGCTATGGGGCTTGAAAAGCACTGAATGAAATGTCTGACGCGAGGAGTGTCGTTAACAGATGTAATATTGCGTGGCAGAAGCGTAGAATCACACCAGCGTCAAAACATGTGAATTTCGCAACGAGTGTTTGGTTTAAAGGCCCATCAGTTACAAAGCACACAGGCATAATTATCATTGTCAACAACACCATCAACAATGTGTGCAGCTGCGCCGGTGCGCGTGTTGCCTTACGGACCCGTAGTGAGTACCTGGCCAACTCGCAAAAGGAAGGATCATGTTGTAGTGGGCACTTCGCAACTCTACTTGCAGTAGGCATTCTAGAATAGTTTGAAAGGGTCGATTTAATGGCGCACAGACGTTCCTTTCCTTGCGGCACGGCTTGGGTGTCCACCGAGAAAGGGAGAAAGAGAGAGAATCGAAGAAATGGCGATAAATAAAAAGAGAAAGAGACAGAGAAACGTAGAAAGAAAGAGGAAGCAATCGAGAAATAGAGAGAGAAAAAAAGAAAGAAAGGAAAATAGAAAGCGAAATAAGTAAAGAGACATAGAGAGAGGAAAATAGATATGAACAGAGACAAAAAAGACAAAAAATACAGAGTAAACAGAGAGAAAGAGAGAAAAGGAAAGAAAGATGGTAAGAAACAAAGACAAAAGAGAAACAATGAAAGCCGCCCAGCTCTGCTCTTCC
Source organism: Rhipicephalus sanguineus (assembly GCF_013339695.2). Taxonomy (NCBI): domain Eukaryota; kingdom Metazoa; phylum Arthropoda; class Arachnida; order Ixodida; family Ixodidae; genus Rhipicephalus; species Rhipicephalus sanguineus. Next base: position 21,397,044 of record NC_051179.1, read on the forward strand.
TTCAGGCTTGACGCCACAAGGACAAAGCTGCCTAAATGGTTTCTTTTTTTTTACCTTTGCTCTGGGAATGCGAGGCTAAAGCTAAAAGTATAAATCCCGACGCTCTCTCGGCGTGGTGAGAAGCAGCTCTGCGCAGCTTCAAGTTCGCTGACCAACTTCGGGCAGTGCAGCAGGTCCATGAAGCGGCGGAGAGGCAAGGACTTGACGTCCCGACATGGGAGACCTCAGCCCGGGTCGTTAATCTGCTGGAAACTCAATTAAGGTTTTCCATCTAACCATTTCCTTTCTTACATACAATGATATTAGCGTTGTGCTTTCTTGCATGTACAAGCGAGAACCCGTGGTTAATCTGAAATGCACGGTCAGACCAGTATAAATAGCTGAATTAAGGCGAAGTGCCATTTGCACCCCAAAGAGCTCAACTAGGCTAGCGATACTCCAGAAGTGTATCGCCGATCTCAATAGCGATGTTTGGAAATGACAGCCAGAATTACCTTAGATGTTCCTTTAGTAAACAGCATCACGGTGTCATGATGATTTCGCGATATCAGTGTGACTACTGATGTGATATCAGTGTGGCAACGACATGCACATACCCCAGAAATACGCGGCATGTTTTCGCGACAATTTTTGTTATTTAAATTAGAGAGGTATCTTCAATCGATTGGGAATCTCCAAATATTGCTTAGCAATATGTCGAATCTCTTGAAGAGACGCTTTACAAAAAAAATGGCGCAGCTTGAACTAGTAGTCCAAGGTTGGAACAATCTGAGGAGCTGGGCGGCCTTCCTTGTTAAATGCGAAGCATTTCTTAGCGAACCTTTCGCACTTAGCGAACCTTTCGCACTTAGCGAACCTTTCTCCCTGCGGCACGGTTTAGGAGCCCACTGAGAAGCGAAGCCAGGCTAGCGATAGGAATGGCGATACGAACACGGTCCGACTACACTATCGCGTTATACTCTTGAAAGCGAAAAGCGTCCTCCAAGTTTTTGAGTATCCTGTCCCATTGGTCGTAGTCTGGGTCGATGTGCCTCATCCTCCGGGGATCGGTGTATGAGTCCGTTGGTAGCATCCGTTGACAGTTGGTGGAAAAGTATCAAAAGGGGACAGCAACCGATTGGAGAAGATTGCAAACCAGAACCTCCCGAAATCCAGTTCACTTAAACAGAGTAAATTCCAGACAGTAGCCAGAAGCGAACTGCAAGCTCTGCAAGCACGAACACGCCGACATGGCACATATCTTATGGAAATGCGCAAAGATCACAGCACTATACAGAAAGGACAACATAGGGCCGGACCTTCTCCAGGTGCGATGGCTAGGCGCTCTATCTCAGATCTACACGACCAGCTGTGGGCAGTCAAGCGGGTCCGGGCAGTGGTGGGAACTATGCCTCACCGCACATAATGCCCGGGTCGCCAGAGCACGGGCCGGCAATCTTGCAGGTGCTTTTTGAATAAAGTTTTTTCCGTCCGTCCATCCGTCCGTCCGTCTTTCCGTGAAATGGAAAACTTGCAACCACCCGTTCGTAGCGCAAAGCCACACGGAAATCCGTACGCTTTTCTCAGAAAGAAAGCTTCTTAGTTCAGGAAAAGCTCGTCTAGGTCTCAGGTTCGATCCCCAGACCACGACAATTTTTTCGTCAACTAAGAAGCTTTCTTTCTGAGAAAACCGTTTGTATTTCCTTGCGGCTTTTTGCTACAAACGGGTGGTTGTCAGTTTTCCCTTTCACACCATCCTGCTCGCTCACCCTCCCTCTTTTTCCTTGCACGCGCGCTGTGCATCACCAGTGGTGCGCACAGGATGTTATCGCACTTTGACTTTATACGCGACATCAAGCTGACGAAGACACTGGCGACGAGAAACCGTTCGGAATGTCATTATAATTTCTGCCACAATAAAATAACGACATGACCACTTACCTATGAGATCTCTTACTGCTTTGGCCTTTATTTCCCTGTGTTTTAATTCCCTATCGCCTTCCCAGTTACCGCATGTATAGTTGTAAAAATCATCGCAAGGTGGTGATGATCCCATCTGCTTTGTCACCTGTGAAACTATGCAGAAATTGCTGTCACCAGTTTATGTAGCATGAACGATTTAATACCCCCCAGAACAGGCAGACGCGAATCATTTATTTAATGTATTTTGATGTGGCATAACATGAAGGTAGGCGAACGTAAATTACTGTTCGTAACTGCCACAGTTACGAACACACAGTGCGAGTTCGTAAGATTGGCATGCTATGGCAAGAGTGTACGACGAACATAAATGACAAGCCATAGCATGAAAATCATGTTATTTGAAAGTTTGAAAGTTTATTTAACATGACACATGTATTGATTACAAAAAAACACTTTTGGGACCAAACAAATTTGTTAAAGGGTCCCTACCGAAGTTATTTCTAGTAAAAAACATCTGCAATGTGTATATTAACAGCTGCTATAGATAGTAGCTGTTAATATACACATTGCAATAAGATCGAACAGAAGTGTCTGAAGTACAACAAACAAGTACAGTACAAGTTAACGTGAGAGTTTGGGCGAGTTGGTAGTTCATCGTAAAGGAAATTTCAACAGCGCGGGAATAAACACAAATGCACGAAAAGAGAGCTGACACAGACAGCGCTTGTCCGTGTCAGCTCTCTTTTCGTGCATTCGTGTTTATTCCCGCGCTGTTGAAATTTCCTTTACAGTACAAGGGAAAGTTTCAGACAAATTACAAATTTTTCCAGCAATGTTTAATACTAAAACACATCTTAGGAGGTGAAAAAAGGGGAGAAAAAGGAAACTGTGAGCAAGTGTGCTATACATTGTCAATAAGGGAGTGCTTTAGCTTTTTTAGAAACGTTTTCAAATTTGTTATCCTGGTTAAGTGATAGTCAAGCTTATTCCAAAGAGATGTACGTTTAGATTTTAGTGTAGAGCGACCGTAATTAGTAGTTACCTGAGGCAGGATGATACGACGACGCGATCCATACACAGCAGTGCGATGTGAGTGGTGAAGCGAGACTGTTGTCAAGACGAGTTTTTCATAGATTACTTGATGCATGATTGCGGCAGTGTTATATGTTACCAGATCGTAAATATTGAGGGTGTTGAGGCTATTAAGTAAACCTTCACTCTTAACGTGTATATTGTTCGGTCCTAAAATGTGGAGAGCTCTTTTTTTGAAGCGTGAACACTGGTGACAAATGAGCTTTGTATGTGCAACCCCAGATCCCTATACAGTAACTAATGTGACAGTGAACAAATGCGTAGTAAAGGTTGATAAGTATGTTGGGAGGGAAGTAGTTGCGACATTTTCAAAGTATATGCAAGCCATAAGAAGTTTTGTTAACTACAGAGCGCACATGAAGGCGAAATTTTAAGTGTTTGCCGATTATAACACCAAGAAACTTTGTCTCGCTAGATTGTTTAATGGGATGGTTATTGTAAATGACGTCAGAATGAATAGTCGTTTCCTTTTTTTCAGAGTGAAATAAAATAAAAACTGTTGGTTTTAAGTGCAGAGCGTTCGAATTGCACCATTGGTGCAATATTTCTAATTCAGAGTTAGGCTTATTGATTAGGTTGGATTCCTCACGATCAGCTATTATGGGGTTAGCATCATCTGCATAGAGCGCAGGGATCGCACACACAAGTTGTGAAGGCAAGTCATTTATATACAGTAGAAAAAATAAGTGTCCAAGTATACCCCTGGGGAACGCCAATGTTTAAAAAATTGGCCACGTATCTGCGTGCTCCGCTGCAAATCTCGTCTAAAGAAGATAGAGGAGGCGCTGCGTGCTATAAGCCATCTGGAAATACGTCGGGAAACATGAGCTTGTGCAGAGGGTTTCCTTCCTCCGTGGCAGAGGGCGTTCGTCGGCGCGCATAGCATTTTCAGCGCAGCCGCATTTTCAGCGCAGCTTAAGAAACTAGGGTCTTTAGAATTACGTATCTACGTGTTTTCTATTAAAGGAACACACCACCTAATAATTACCTAGTGATGTTGCGCCTCAGATATGCGTAATATTTACTTTTTGATCGACAACGTTCACAAGTATGAACAGCCGTACCAGTTCAAGATGGGTGGGCGGTAAGCAAGTGGTTCAACTTTGGCCAGGTCGCTGAATCGGGTGACAGAGTCACAGACAGACAGACAGACAGACAGACAGACAGACCAAAATTTCTGCGTTTAGGTTCCCCAAGAAAGACTATCGTTTTTAAAAGGGTGCTGTCGGACTGAGAATCTCCTAGTTGAACAATTTGTTGCCGGTCTTCCAAGTTAGTACGAATTAACGTCAGAGGTAATTCATTAATTCTGCAGCGAAGTAATTTTTCGTTTAATATAGCATGGTTTAGCAAATCGAAGGCTTTTGAGAAATCTATGAACAGTCCTGCCACTAGATAGCCATTGTTATTGACTTACGAACTATATCTTTGAATGTTGAAACTGCAGCTTGCGTGGACAGACGTTTTCTGAAACCGTATTGGTGCCGAGAAAGAATATTGTGCTTTTCCAAATAGTCATTAAGCCGGGAAGCGAATATTTTTTTTCAGGTATTTTGCTGAAGAATGGTAGCACTGAAATCGGACGATAATCTTCTATTCCTTCTTTGTCCTTCGACTTGTAAAGCGGCAGTACCTTGGCAATTTTCACCCTTGCTGGAAACACACCCGTGGCAAATATACTATTGACGATATGAGCGAGAACTGGTGACACGATATCTGTGACAAGTTTAACGGCATGCGTAGAAACATTGTCAATTCCAGAGGCTGTGTTTCGCAAGCTTGAAATAACTTAAAGCAACCTCAAGTTCATCTGTAGGATAAAGGTAAAACGAAGCATTTGTGTGGGGTATATATGCTGCATCGAAAGTTTTGTCTTTGGATGTAGTGTGGAAGGGAAAATATGCGCTAAAAGCATGATATATACTTTCGGCTGTCTTGTACGTGGCACCATTGTAAATTATTTTCTCTGCTGGGTGTTGTTTTACGTCTCGTCCGAGAAAGTGGTTGAGAAGGCTCCAGTTTTTTTGTTTGTTTTTTTTCGTGTCGTTCCCCTTCTGTTGAATACAGTTGCTAAAATACTTTTTCTTTGCTACATAAAGTGTTGTTTAAGATATTGAAAGTACTTAGAGTATTTTTCCTTCAAGGAAGTGTTATAAGATTGGCGTTTCAATTTTCGATACATGTTATATTTTGTTTTAGTGGAACGTAAGAGCGCACCCGTTACCCAAGGGTCTCGTGGAATTTTATGCCTTCTGCGCACTCGGTGAGTTGTGGACGTGTTGGATATTGCTTCTGTAAACTTGTCTATAAATTTGTTGTAAGATTCGGTAGAACAGTTTGAAGAGTATACGGGAGACCAATCAATCGCGTGCGCATTTTGCACAAATACGTCTATATTGAATAATGTCCGCGTAAAACACTTCTTCCTTGCTTTCAGGCAGTTTGACATTACAAAAAGCACAGGGTAATGATCGGTGATACTGACATCAAGAACTTGTGCACGTTTGCAAACTGGAGTGTTCGACAACACGTGGTCTATAAGTGTTCTACTGTGTTCGGTTACGCGTGTTGGTTTGTTTACAAGTTGTGAATAGCCATAGCTAGTAAAACACGAGACATACTCACAAAAAGAAGAGGAATGAACATCACTTACGTCATTATTAACATCGCCTATTACTATCACACGAGCATTAGAACTCAAGAATGTATTAAAAATTGCATGTCATGAACTACATGATTTATATCACGCGATCTTAGTGCTCTTGCGGCCGTTTTATTCACTTGATACATACCAAAATTGGCATGGCACGAAAAACATAATGGACAGGTCGTATGGTATATATACCAAAATATATGTTTCGTTGGTATGCAGGGTGATTCTTTTAGAACTGACCTTTTCATTGGGCTGCACTTTTGCTACAAATCATCCGATTTTAATGGGGTTTGAGGCAAGAGATTCAGGAACCATAATAATTTAATTACCAGTCCCGTTTTATCATCTGCATCGGGGGAAAAATAAATGAAAACCACGATATTTGGCGAAATTGCATAAAAGAGGGACTGCATACTGTTAAAGTCAGAACAGTTTGACGTTTCTTACTTATTCTTGTTTTTTCAGCGTTACACGTCAAAAAACAGGACAGGTCATCCTTCTTGAATGTTTTGCCGTAAACCGCATTAAAATCGGATAATTTGCAACAGAACTACAGCCCAACGAAATAGGTAAGTTCTAAAAGAATCACCCTGTATATACCTGAATATATGTAGTACATGCACGCAGGCTTGATAAACATGCGATATTGAACTACATTTCATAACATGAATGCCTCAATTTGTATCAAAAGCAAACAATCAGGTATATGCAGCTCCTCGTTGAATGCTTCGTATTACATGAATTCCCACAGTGCGTGGGCTCTACCAGATTTCTTTCATTTTTTTTTTACCTTGCGCAAGGTATTACGCACGTAACCATTCTCATTAGATTGTAAATACTTTTCATGAAAATAGAACCACGTTTATTACTAAACCTTCTCGCTTCCTCAGTGCATGTCTTCTCTCAACAGAGAACGAAGCCGTGGAACAGCGTCGTCTCTGACGAAAATCTGTTGCATTGTAAGGCTACATGAAAAGCGAAATTCAAGTGAGCTCCGGTGTGTTCGGCACAACCAGTAATATACGGTATACCTAGATGAAATTATTATTAAGCATACGTGAAGGAGGTGTTTCCGCTCCATAAGGAGGCACTAACCGTAGCCGCAACCTCACGGGCCAGTCATAACATATTATAGTCAGTTGTTGAATAGTTCAGTAACCCACTAAGAAAGCCAGAAAATCAATTTACCAAGTTTCTTGCATTCCTCGTCATTGCAGATGGTATTATTAGTATTCGCTGTTTCGTCGCCTGAAAAACAGCGAATACCCCATGAACTTTGCATCAGACATGTATGTACATTGCACTTCACGCAACAGGACTTCTGCTGCCAAAACATGCAATGCTAAACCTTAATTTCTGATGGAGTTAACTACGAAGAGCCAAAGGACAAAAGAAGGAACGTAGACACAGCGCTACTATAATAATAATATTAATAATAGGTTTATTTCCTTCACCTTGTAGATCAACATGCCTTTTGCACAAAACAGCTGTCTTGCACAAAAGCCACCTGAACACCCCAAAGTCAGAAAAAAATGCCAACAATCATAAAACGAGACAAAAGATAAGAGTAAAGGCCCTACCCAACTAAAAGACATGTATAGATCGTTCAGGCAGGTCAATAACGAACACTTACACCTAAAAAAAAAATGCAATTCAATTATACAATTCTTTGTTACCTAAAGACAATGAAGGTTTGCTGATGCAGGCGTTGAAGAAATCATCAATTTGTTCCGCTTCAGTTGTCATTCTCGCAACTTCTAACCTGTTATCATCACTTCGTTAAATCGAGTGTCAAGTCTACTATAGGAACCCGACCATGGGAAAGCAGAGAGCAGTATCTTGGTGCGTTCGTAAGCAAGGCAAATGACTCAGAATACTACGCACTTTACTAAGGGCATTAAATAGCGACGTAGGAGTAATCATTGCACGTTCTGAACAAATTCCGGAAGATTAGAGACGGCACTCTTATAAAAGTAAGGTAGGCACCGCACCCTTAACAAGGTAGCGCTAGAAACCCGCCAGGAAGCACTTTCTTCGTTTGATTGTTGTGCGCTCCACGCTAAATGTTAATGTCAGATTCAGTGTAGCATAGATACTCCCTACTACAACGTGTGGTACAGTGGCGTGGAACACGCGCTTCAAACCTATGTTTGGAAGACTGCTGTTCAAGCAAGAGCAAGCAAGCAAAAACCTGTGCTGATACATGACCTGCATGCGGGACTGGAGGCATTTAGGGCACGACAGTGGTGCTCCTCGTCTGCTTTTTTTAAAACGACAACTGTTTCGGACATGTGACAAGCTTGGTATTCATCTAGTCATATTTACGCCAGTATTTGGTCACACCCTCATGGTATGTGGAATTGTCACATGCTGAACTTTAGTTACTATGGGAAGCGTTCTCTTGGAAGTAAACTGGTTTCGCTAGCAGTTTTAAGGTGCCCCTCAAACGTTTTACTTCTTATTATTATTGTTTAAGCTGTTAGGCTACTAGGGCAAAGAATCTGTCATAATTTCACTGAATCACCATGTAATAAAGAAGCTAAGGGCGATTCAACGTTGCGCTCCCTCCCAAGCCGCCGTGCCTTGCCTCTTCAACTTCTTCACCGAGCCCATGCGGCTTGGCTCAGCCTTCTGCGATCGTCCACAGGGGCGCCGCTATACATCGCGAATGCCACGCTCTGTGTTCTTCTTATTTCAAATAGACCTGTCTTGATGAAATACGCCCTGCGCTGGGCAGTCAAAAAATCATGCAATGAAAAAGAAATGAAGCTTCTTACAAACTGTCGTGCCTATTATAGTCCACAATATTCCGATGGTGACCGGGCTAAACATTATGCTCTGTAACAGATACAAGCCGCATTAGAATCTTGCAACTTACGTTATGTCTTAAGCGCAATCTATCGTGGAAATAAGCGACTGTCTGTAGACGGGTAATTTATTAATTCATCAAGAAACGTTTTGTTGGCATTTAAAGGAAGGACTCGTATAGTTCGTTAAGTGCAGCAAACATATGTGAAATTGTTCCGTGTATGCCTCGTTGTGTACGTGTAATTGTCGATTGAAAAGGAATATTTATTTATATCCTAAACAAAAAGGACATTCAGCGCGTTTTTTCTTTTTTTTTCGAGAGAGAGAGAGAAGCATTAGTTATGCAGTTGTCTGAGGTAAATAGCGCCATTAGCCCTCTTTAGGTGGCTGGTGGAGCCGATAAACTACACAGGAAATTAGAATATAATTTGCCATTGGCCTATTTGGTGCACCTTTGGTATCAAGACACGAATATTCAGTTAGCTGATAAAAAAATGCTGTAAATTGCTAGTTATTTGGCACAAAGCACGTGTTGCTTCACTTAAGGGAAACTTGATAATAATGAAAATATTCCTGCCCGCAGTCATATAACTCGCACTAGCTCTACTTATGCACGCCTCTCACCTAATGCCTCACATCGACGCCTTTGCGATATAATTAAATCATTGTTAGAAGGGTCAATAAATTGTTTACTAGGTATTCAGACAGTTAAAGGCCGAAGAAATATGGCCATAATGCCTGAGCTCAGCGAGGCAGTTCAAGATTGTTTTTGATGAAAGTAAAGGTAAGAAAATCGGCAGATCCCATGTACCGTGGGAGTCGATGTTATGCGAAGAATGTGGCGGGAAGGTGACTGCGGCGTACTTTTTTTTACTGAGCGACACGTCACAAAATGACGCTAAAGATTTGTATAACTTTTATACCCACACATCAGGGGCGTAGCCAAGGGGGGGGTTGGGGGGGGTTCAAATCCCCCCCGAAATTTTTCAGTTTTGCTTGCGTATATATACACGCACACATACAAACGCACGCACGAACATACATAAAGTATGGTTGAACCCCCCCCCGAAAAATATTTCTGGCTACGCCCTTGCCACACATATACGTCGAAGAGCCGCGTATGTGTTATACATACCAGTTGTTTACGGTTGGGTAACGCTGCCAACGGCAACGTGGGTTTTACCAACACCACAAGCGGTAAGTTGATATGTAGTGCTTGTACTTGTCCCTTATAATGGAGAACGCACGCACGTTTCACGAACCCGTGTGCATGTGTGGAAGAAGTTCCTGACAGTTCTTGAACAAGGTCATCATCACCGTGATCAGTGAGCACCAGCAGCAGGTCATGACTTGTTATAGGATCCGGTCGTGATCGCGGTGACGAGGGGTTCATGTGTAGTGAAGAATGTGGTATAGAACAGCTGTTGGAATTCGTGGATGCCTCGGTCATTTCGTCGACAAATTGTGAGTCGATAGAGCCGGCGACATGTCGGAACCTGAAGCCACACTTCGCGTTGGCGAGGTATAGGCCGTCGAGGCTGGTAGGCCTAGATAGTGCTACGTAGACCAACATCAGTGGATGGTGCTTGTCGTATTCGTAAACTACCTGGGCGTATGTGCCCTACGTAGCCTAGTCTACAAAGCGGCTGCCAACCAATCTGGCATCATCCTCGGTCAGCATGAGGCCATCGCCCAGCCTCGTAAGAAATGAAGAGGACACTGCGTCATTCTGGCGGACGAAGTGCACTTTACGGTGCGGTGATGCGGATATCATATGTAACTTTCTTTAATGTATTCCTCCGGGGTCGAGCAATCCTTCAATATAGCTTGCTGAACCATAAGAACACTAATGTAATGTTTATTAGACTGCTATAAAAGCGCAGCCAACACTGGAACCACAGACGTTAATCAGATATGACGCCTGTATCGTAGGAGTATCATGTAGTGCTCATTGCTTTCTTGCAAAATTAGATAGCCAGCACCACAACCACAACAGACGTTGCACCGATATTACGCCTGCGTAGGTTGTTTTTCCAAACCAGTTTATAGACCTGGCGTGGCTCAGTGGTAGAATACCTGATTGCCACGCAGAATGCTTGGGTTCGATTCCTGCTGGGATCCTAATTTTCATTATTTCCATTCGGCAAGTCAACGCTGCCGATGTTGGTTTTTCTTAACGCTCTCGCATTTAAGTTACCAATGTCTGTGCTCGCCGTTCCTGGGTAGATATAAACTGTCAATCACCTGTGGCGCATACCCGTACACCGCGGCCCGTGGCAAACGGGTATGTGCCACACGTGTCTAGTGGAAAGGGTTTGATGACGTACGCGACATGATTTTCACATTATTCATGTCATGACCCGACAATCATATTAGTCAAATCCTCTTACCCTCCCATGCCAATTTTGGTCTACACTGGGTTAAGGAGGCGACCATGAGAGCGCCCAGACGTAGGCGGCTAGATAGATAGATAGATAGATACGTAGATAGAAACGCTCAAAGTGCCAAAGATTCGCTAAGAAATGCTTCGCACTTAAAAAGGGCGCATTTTGACGAATCTAAAACTAAGAAATGGACCGCCAAGGCATTGTTTAAAATCGAGTTTTATTCATTTGAAACGTCTGAAACCCGGAGAATGGTAGCGGTCTATTCATATTTGCTTCTAAAACAAACAACGCGACTTAGAGGAAAAACATCTTGATGCTTTCAACTTGAAATTCACGAATGTACGTGCGTCAACCAGCAGTCCGAGTTCTCAACGTCAAAGCATTGACTAGCTCACAATAACTTAATGTCGCTAAACCTGTGTTTAAGTGACATGCATGCTAGTGCAAAATATGAAAAATTAATTTCGCTCGTTACTTCTGCTTTTTAGCGCATGCAATGATAAGGATTACAAATGAAGTGTGAACGAAGAAAGAAAGGAAAGGCAGGGTTGTCAACCAGACGCGCTTCCGGTTTGCTACCCTACTCGGAGCGAAGCGAATTAACGGATTGAATGATAGGAAGAGGAGGAAGGGAGGCGCTGTCAAAATGAAACGTGTGCGCCTTTCCATAACATGCCTACAATCGATCGCTCAGCCCAGTATATTTTACAAGCATTACCAATGCCCGCGTCGCTTTCCCGGCCTGTGACGCCAGGTGCCACGGTCCGAGCATGCTTTCCTCTGAATATGGTCTGTGGCCTAGCTGGTTCGACGCAGTGCGAATAACAACGCATTCGGAGACAAAGCGATTAAAAAAAACACACAAGACTGTAAAGCCTGCATTGAAGTTTAAATCTGCGAGAAGATTTGCCCACCATACTAAGTCCGTACTATGAGTCGGTGGCGTAATTTTGATGTGACAAAGTTCCGAAGATGCCAAGTTGCTCTGGTTGAATTCAGGTCTTGAGTGCGGCCAATGTTATGCAAAGACGATGACAAGTTCGATGATTTCAAGAAACGCTTGCACCTCATTCGGGTAACACTCGCCTCTGTACAGTATGGACTACAACATAATACGAAGCAAACGCAGTACACGACGTGCAAAATCTATCAGCGTATGATACGTCGTAGGTCCGACGGAATACCGTTCAGTCGGGGAACATTTCTGTAAATAATGCACACAACTCCGGCCAAGGTAAAAACTTGGAGGACGCTTGAGGTTCGCCTTCAAAAGCAGAACGTGATAGCGTAATTGGGCCCCGTGCTCATTATCTTCTCAACTGCTAGTCTAGCTTCGGTTTTCGGTGGACACCTCAACTGTGTCGCAAGGAAACGAACGCCTGTGCGCGTAACATTGGCCGTTTCAAACTATCCTAGAATGCGTATTGCAAATACAGTTGCGAAGTGCCCACTACGCCATAATTCTTCCTTCTGCGCATCAGCGAAGGGGCCCACTACGCGTCCGTAAGGCAACACGCGAACTTACGCAGCTGCTCACTTTGTTGATGCTTTTTCTGATGATGATGATTAAATATGTCACAGTGCTTTGTAATGGGTGCGCCTATAAAACACCCACTCGTTGCGCAATTCACATGTTTTGACGCCTGGCGCGATTCTACGCTTCTGCCACGCAATATTACATGTGTTAAGGAGACTCCTTCCGCTACATGACATTCACATAGTGTCTTTTTTCCGAAGCAGTTTCAAGCAGTGGCGTAGCTCTATGGTGGAACACCTGCCTGTCCCGCAGAAGGCCTAGGTTCGATTCTCAATCGAGACTGAGATTTCTTATAATTATTTTATTTGCATCTTTCACAATTTTTCGCTGACAAACACCGCTGATCTTTCGCTCACAACGAACGACGCCGACACCGACACTGGAACTTCTGCGAAACAAGCTCTTTAACGCTATCGCGGTAAAATGGATCCAATTAAGAGAAATTTTGGCTTTCTCGTGTATTATCACGTATAATGCTGGAATCGCACATACCGGCATTCCATTGAGGCGTGTACTGTGTGTGTGTGAATAATCAGACATTATGCTGCTTTATAACTAGTGGCGATGGCTATAGCGCTAGGCTAAGGACAACGGACTAAGAGATGGACTAAGAGGAGCGGCTGTCTTCGTCATTGTGTCCTTCGTCCTCGGCTTAGCGACATAGCTCTGGCCCCAACTTCACTTTTTACTCTCAACATGTTAAAAAGGAACTGCACTGCGCTAACCTTCTCAGTCGTCACCAAAACTAGGTAGATTAGTTAGTCATCAGAAAAGCGTACCTTTATAATAACACTCCAGTGCAATACGCCAGTATGGTACTTCGTCGCCTGAAGAAGAAGCATAGTATCGATATACGAGCAGCGTTCAGGCAACTTGATGAAGAGTGAGTTATATTATCGTGTCTCAGCAAACAATATTCTTTCAGACCTTTAGCCCTAAGAAAGGGCACCGTATAAACATCGTCCAGCGAATGCTTTTTCACCCTCTGGGTGTCAGCCACGTTTAACGACACATCGTAAGATTTTCATTAATTAAGGTTTGTGCTATCATACGTCAGCTCTGCCGTAGACAGCGTCCTTTTCGTTTGCTTGCGAAACCTTTGACGCTATGATTATCCCTTTACCAGAGACCTTTCACTGTGCGTTCAGCTGGCTGTGTCAGCCACAAAAAGTTGAAACTCGATACACATAACGCGAGGTTTCGACGAATTGTATGCTCCTCGCGATTTCATTTCAGAGGAAATAGTTACTGTTCGGTTGCTTCCAGGAGAGATGACAGAGAGGCAACTGTGTATTTGGTTAGGCACTAAACAAAGGATATCATTTTTCGCGGGAAATATTCCTTCTACGTTGAAGGGCATATCCAAATCGTATGTTTTGCAACCTATACTGGTCGCTGGAGCCGAGCACTTCATGATGATGACTTGCACACAATCTCATGGGCGTTTTGAGAGTGAGAGATCAAAGCAATATGACAGCGCGTTCCCTGATTAAGTAAATGAATAACACTTCTGGAGGCGTTTTTTTTTCATCATTTTTTGAAAAAAGACGTGCACTATTACTTTGTCGTCTTAACCCGCTAAAAGTGAACTGTACTGCGCTAACTTCTGTCATCGCCAAAACTAGATACATTAATGATGGGAAAAGCGTACCTAATAATACTCAGCTCCAGTACTCTAGCTTGGTAGTTCGTCTCCTGAAGCGGCACAAAATCAATATCTCAGCAACGCTCGGCCCACCTGAAGAGCAGTGAGTTATGTTATCGTGTCTAAATAAACTCTTTCAGACGTTTCGGCATTAAAAAATTACACTTCATAAACATCTTCAATCCAAGTATTTTCATTCATTCAGCGTCGCTCAAATTTAACCACACTTCGTGATCTTTTTACGACGATTTATTTTGTACTGTACAATACAAAACGCTTTGTGAGTACTGTACAGTATAGTAGAGCAAGGGGTGGGAAGGAGAAGTGAGGGTACAGTACCACAGGCCAACAAAGCGCCGCGAGCATTGCTACTATTTTTAAGATCGACTGGTTTAAGCGACCGCTTGTAGGCATTCAATGGACAGGCGCATAAGTACCCTGACAGTGCCTTCTTCCCTCTTCTTTCTTTCTTTTAATCCTTTCATCCCTTCTCGCCCTGTGCAGGGTAGCAAACCGCACGCGCGTCTGCGTTAACCTCCCTGCCTTTCATTCATTTCCTTCCTCCTCCTGCTCCTCCTTCCTCCTCCTCTGTGGCGCATAATATTGCCATGATGTACCCTCTCCCCTCCTCATTTCTTTCCACCTCATCCTCACATCACCCTTCCTCACCCTCACTTCCCTTTCTCACCTCCTCGCTGTACTATTCTATGCATGGCTATACAGACAACAGGGCCTCCCTGCTACGACCACAAACTACCTGCTGTTTTCTTCACTAACAAACCTCCGGGCTCTTCACAGAAAGGCAGACAGAAAGACTTTATTTCGTGCCCGGCGTGCTTGTTGACTGGGCTCCCACCTAGGTATCGGCTAGGAGGTCTTGCCTCCTAGCGGCTTCCTCGGCCCGCTGGATTGCCCAGAGTCGCTCGTCCAGGGCTGAGCTGAGGAGCGCGGCCCGCCGACGCGTTCTCATTACTCTGTATTAATCCCTGGCAGTCCCATAAGATGTGTTCTAAGGTAGCTCGTGCATCACAACCTTTGCGTTGATCGGTCGTCTATATATCTAGATATATAACATGTAGTAATGCTGGACTCGTATATGACTTTGTTTGTAATTGTCGCCATTGGATAGGCTGCGATCTGTTGAGTATAGGGTGAGGCGGCGGGTAAACGCGCTTCTGCAGTTTATAATGTTTAGTAATGTCACTGAATGTAATCATTCTGTCCTCCCACTCCCACACATCGGGAGACTCTGACGAGGAATCAACAGCTCTACACAGCTTCTTGGAGTTTGTGGATGCTCCCAGTATCACCACCTACCGTTGAGCGCCCGCACCGTACTGGACTCCCTTCGCCATGGGCCTCCACCATGACTGGACGGGACCCCGGCTGTTTCTCATTCTCTTCCACTGCTATCGTCTTCATTTCCCACCTGTCCTTTTCCTGTCGCTGCGCCATGCTATTGGGCTGCAGAATTAAGCGTCATTTCTTCAATAAACCACAACTACAATGCTTTGCTAGGAGCTGCTTGGCACATATCCGTTTTCTGTGACGCATGACCGCTGCGTTTCTGTTCGCGCCACGGGGCATAATGAAAAGCTTTAACAACGCCGCTGTTAGAAATCTTTCACTCTGCTGAAAAGCATTTTGTGAACATTATACCCATGGTTTTTTTTTTATTGTCCTTTATAACAGAACGTGACAACTGACTTAAAGTTGCACAAAATGAAGGCACTTTGGTGCTGTCACGTGCAGAGAAAGTTTTTGGAATACGCGGTTTTAATAACAGGCGTAAAACGTAATTGACACGACTGTTTTATAGAAGCGTCCTCTCTAATGATTGCGCTGTCATTCTGTAAGTTGGTACTAGTACACTACAATAGTATTACTTTCTAACACAAATTTCTGGCACTCTTGTCATCAGTATGGCTGTCATTATTCGCGTTTACTTATTTCTTAATATACTTATTGGTTTGTCCAATCATTCATTCATTCATTCATTCATTCATTCATTCATTCATTCATTCATTCATTCATTCATTCATTCCTTCATTCATTCATTCATTCATTCATTCATTCATTCGTTGTTCTGATACAGACAAATATGAGCTGCTATCGCTCTTTTCACGTCAATCTCGTCGCTGCGGCTGATTTAAATTAGAACACAAACGAAAGTGTAGAACTAGCTGAGGAATACAGTGCTGCAAGTACGTTTGGTTACGCATGACGCTGAAATATCCACGCAAGCTGCCAGCCAACCCTGTCGTTTGAAAGCGAAGTACTGCGACAACGTTCCAGCGCTGGCGTCTACAAAGTTCACGTACCGTTTGACGGTGAAAGATTAGCTCTTCTTATATTTATTGTGTTTTTTTCATTCAAACATGAAGAAGTTTGCTTCTTGATCTGTCCAAAGGAACATAGCTCGAAGAGTGAGCTGTCTTGATCTTGAAATGTCACTCACGCCTAAGAACACGGAAGTTGGGGATGATATGGAGGCATGAAGCTTGAGAAATCCTTCAAAGGGAACGTCTCCGGAGCAAACTTTTCCACAAGAAGACCTGACTAAGAAAGACAAGTCGTGTTGTCAGAACGTTGCATCCAGTAACATTCCCTGTTGAACGATTTCGCATCCTTAAGATAAAGATATTATATGCAAACTAAATGCTCAAGAAAACACTAACGAATGTGCAGTGGACTTAAGCTGACAGGCGAGAACTCCTACTAAATTTTTTTAGCGCTTGTGTTTTCCATCTTGCATTCCATGTTCCTTTATTTATGTTTGCGTTATTCCACTGGCCAGTGCTGGGCAGTATCGAAGATACATGTATCTTAGATACTATCTTAGATACTCTATGGGTATCTTGTATCTGTATCGCGATACTTCTCGAAAGACGAGTATCTGTATCTGTATTTCCGATACATTCGATAATGTATCGTGTATCTTAAGATACAAGATACTTCTATCGCAACATAACCGTGCGAAACAACAATCACTGACCAAGCTCCGCTTGTCAAGCTGGTACTGATGCCACTGAGCCATCTGAATAAGTCTTAGGGCAGTGACGCAATTTCATTTTTCCGCCAGAGTCATCCAGTGAGGGCAGAAGATGAGGAAGACAAGCGCGCGGAAGTCTGCGCCCAGCCCACGTACCTTTTGTTTGCTCGGATTTCTTTTCTTTTTACTTGCGCCAATGCCGCGACACTTGCTCTTAGCCACTGCCGTGCGTCGCGTCTATCGCGCAATTTCTGATGTTGCTACAGTGTCGTTATTGATGATTCTCTTGCGTCTTGCGTCTTTCTCCATAACGAAATGTGATGCGTGCAAGAATGGGGTTTGTTTGCGTCGCGTGGATTTTACATATCAGCGATTTGAAAGATCTCGTGGATGTAAGTTTGACTTGAGTGCCATGAATTAACTTATATGCAAATAAGAATCTAACAACGTTAGCACCACTGGTACTGATTCTAGATCGAAAAAAAGAGCAAGCGTTTACCTAACAGAAAATATCTTAGCATACCGTACTTTTCACTTCTTGCTACATTTATTCAAAGGATTTATATAATCATAATTTGATTATTAGCACACGTGCTTTCTTAGCGGTCATTTTGCATTCCTTACATTACCTAAGTCTCTGCACTGTTTTTCCGGTGTGGTCACTGCAGTATGTCTTTGTAACGTGAATCAAAACGGCAAGTTGGGCGAGTTGGTAGTTAAACATAGTTTGCTGAGGGCAGTGCGATCCGGACTGACCAGTCCTCAGTCCGGGTCGCGCTGCCCGACCCGGGCGACCAGCGCGACCCGGACGACCCGGACGCCCAGTCCTCAGTCCGGGTCGCGCTGCCCTCAGCAAACTATGTTTGTAACGTGCTCCCAAAATAAGATGTCTGCTTTATTCTTCTGTCTACTTTATTTCCACTACTGTTTACACATTTACACGTTGCGAAGGCGATTTTGAAAACAAATAGATAATTATGTGGGCGTACCTTGAGTAAACAGTACAAAATATTCTGCTTACCGTTTAGGAAAATAGCGAAATTGAGCTTGTATTATAATAATGAAAATCATTAGGAGCCATCTTAAAGATGTTTGGAAGGGTATTCGAGAAACCTTGTTTTACTGAATGCTCTGTTTTGCTCATGAGCGTCCCAACGAGCCGTTTCAGGCAATTTTCTATAGGCACTGAATTTTCTATTGTCTCAACAGGTAAGTTGACAATACTTCATGCTCATAGCTATTAAGGGCGCCGTCTGTATTGTGTTTCTGTACTCATGCAATGTGAATGTTTGATACACAGCCACGTCTCTATTTTACTTATATTTGTTTTCCTGTTTCAGGCTTTCTTAAATATTTTTCGCGTTACAATCGCCACGTAATGGAGCTATAAGTGGCAATAGCGCGAATAGCAGCGGTGTCCTGCGACGCTTTATGGAACTATACGATACGTCTGAGACGTTTCTGTGTTGCACATGTTCTATCGTTGAGGAAAAAATGCTAAAAAGATTGCACGTTAGTGAGTATATCAACAAAGAATCTTTTACGCCAACAGATAAGTATAATATGACAATTCATTGCAGTTCTACGTCATCTACGTATACACAAGAGGTTTCAAACTGAGCTTATAGACAGCGGGCCGCAGTCGCGAAATTTAGTTGCAAGGGCCGGGAGAAGGAAGATGGTGGGAGAGAGTTTGAACAAAATGACGTTTGAAAGGAAGCCTTTCCCATATCTCATAAATAGGTCATTTCTGAAGGGGATTTGGAGTCAGCATTCGAGAAACATCGATACCGATGTACAGAATGACTGATATCTGGACTCGGATTCTGAAATATAGAGTTTTTGTTTCACGTTTATGTTTTAGCACATGGTGACCTATGTTCCTCACGAAAGGAATGCTTGAGACCATTCATGTCTGTGCAGCTCACGAACATACTTATTTAGAAAATAAAAACAAATGAGACGAAGACGGTCATGTGTGCGGGCCGGGCCGCTAGCGAAAGGTCTCGAACCCCTAGTATACACCATGCGCCCCCCCCCCCCCCCAAAAAAAAAGAAAAAGAAAAAAAATGTCGCTACCAGCGTCGTTGCTGCTGTACACCTGTCCGGGTATACGGTATTGTGCAAGCTGTCTTTTACGGACAAGGTAAAAGTCCACACTGGTATTTGCTCCGTCGTGCGAAGGCTTCTTATTGAAGTTATTGTGATTATATGGCAACCTGCTAGATGGTCGGCAAGCTGTGCAAAGCAAGTACCGCTGTCAGCGAAGTGTACAAAGAGTTGTCCTGTGAAGGAGGTTAAACAAACCCAATAAGTTATCTTAGAAGGAAACTAATGTACTTTGAGCAAGAAGGGCGAAACTTTTGAGATACTAACAGACATTTCATTCAAGTGAAACAAAATAGGTCACAGTTAAGAAATTTAGAAGCAGACATTTTCGTGCATAGGCGTTTGCTGGTGTACATTATATGGATCTATAATAACAAATTTGAGAATGTATCGAAGTATCTTAAGATACAATTGCCAAGTATCGTATCGGATACAATTTTTGCGACAGTATCTTGTATCTGTGTCTCCAATACTTCTTGCCTGAGTATCTTGTATCGTATCGCGATACAATTTCAAAGTGTCTTTGCCCAGCCATGCCACTGGCGTTATGTATCAACAAGCCCAAGTTGCTGTCTCCTGTCCTATTTAAACTTATACCACTATGCATTTTTCTTAACTTACACGAGCTCCCAAAATTTATTCAACAAAAATTTACCATTTCAGGTTCGTTTGCGCAGCTCACAGAATGTCCTTCCTGTCGACGTTGTCTCACACTGCAGTTGGTAAACGACAGAACCGCTTGCGTGTTCAATCATGGCTAATACACAATTTATTCAAATTTACTTAGCGCTCCGAATATAGTACCAAGCGTGTGCTTCTACTGAATTGACATCAGCGAAGATATTAATACATTTGTGGATTCTTCCTGCACTTACGTCGGGTAAAAGTGGGGGCCTCTTGAGCTTCTCCTTCAAGAGTAGAAAGCGATAGCGTCATCGGGCCCCGTTCGCATCGCCTTCTCAATGGGTAGCCTGACTTCGCTTCTCGGTAGACACCTCAAGCGTGCCGCCACGAAAGGAGCGTCTGTGCGTGTAATGTAGGCCCTTTCAAACTATCCTAGAATGCATACTGCAAGTACAGTTGCACTACGCCACAACTTTTCATTTTGCCAATTAGCAAAGCACCCACTATGCGTCCGAAAGGCAACACGCGCATCTGGCCATTTTGTTGATGCTGTTGCTGCTGATGATGATTAAATATGCTTGAGCTCTTTGTCATGGGTAGAACTGCGAACCACAAAGTCGTTGCGCAACTCATATGTTTTGACGCCTGCTGAAATTCTACTCTTCTGCCGCGCAATATTACATGTGTTAATGACACTGCTCGCGCTACTCAACATTCATATAGCGTTTTTTTTTTTTTTTTGTCGAAGAAACTTTCTCTGGGGTAGAACACCTGCTTACCACGCAGAAGGCCTGGGTTCGATTCCAATTGAAATCGGATTTTTTAGTATTTATTTATTTGCATCTATTTCGATTTATCAGTCACGAACAACGCTGAATTGTCGCTGTTGACACCGACGCCGGAATTTTTGCGAAACGAGCTCTTTAACGCTATCGCGTTGATATGACTTGTGATGTCACTCCTTCATCAAACTACACATTAGATTGCTAAAAACAGGCTCACTCATTCCCAGGAGTCAGGTGATTTCGACGAAGTTGGCACTCTTGCGATTATATTACAAGGTCAGTTCATATCGTTCACGAAAGTTGGAACGAAATGCGCTCGAAAATCTATTGCCACAGACATCAATGCGGGCGTACATTTGAAGCGCGAGTAGGTGAAGTTGGGACAAATAATAAACACAAAAAGATGGTTGATCCCTCCGTCATAGGAATCGGAATAACACGAAAGTAAAGCGTGCCCTTACAGAAGTAACTGAATGTTTATTGTACATTGATATAAGAGAGCTTGCACAATGTATGTTGATGTCTGGCAGCTATAGCACCGTTTAACGTCGACGTACCCACTTTGACGATTGGTGGTACATCTCCATCCCGACGACTAACGTCCATGTTAAATGATTAAACAAACCCCTGTAGTAGCTGTAGTAGTTAACGGTGAAAGCGTAATCAGAGAACGAGGTGTGATAGCCAGAAGACCGCCGCATATTGGACGCGGAACTTGGTCGCCACCCCGCGGCATGTTAAAATGTGATTGAACGCCGCGGCCGGACTAGAGGAAAACGCAAAGCGCGCCGTGCCGCCCATGTAGCCCGGACGCGATTTTTCTCGGGCGCCGAGGGCGTGAGCGGGGAACGCGGTGTTGCAGCCAGGTGAGGCAGGCGCGTCGCAGGGCTACTTTCGGTTTGGACTAGCGTGATGCTATGAGCGAGGCCGACGCTTTTGCGACGCTTGGCCTACGATCGCCACCTCGCGGTGTGTTAAGGCAGTGACAAAAATTGAACTTCTACTGAAAACGCGCCGAACGGGACGGACGTGTAACGCCTTGCAGGTGCTAATCGCGGAGGCCACAGTAATGAAGAATTACTTTACCGTTCCCAGAGGGCAACACCACCCCGCCGACCGGGAGAGTGGTAGATATAAAAGGAGCGTCTGTAAAGCCTCTAGAGTCTGTGACCGTGGCGCAGTGGATAGCGTGCCCGGCATCTGTTGTTGCGGGCCGAACAGTCGTGGGTTCGATGCCCGCTGACGGAACTTTTTTTTCTTTGCCATCTGATCGCGTAAATTTTTTGACGTCATTTCCGTGACGGAAATACGTCAATGAAGTCTTGGTGGACCCCGGCATAGAACACTTTCGTGTTAAAAAACTGAATGGAATGTTTTATCGAATATTTTTAATCTTAAAATATGTAAAAAAGTAAACTAGCAATTTACTTAATTACTCAATTTACTTTACGGCTTATCTGTAATTTGGTAAATAGCTGACCGCCTCATATTTCGGTCGATTTTTAAAAAAATGGGTGGTGTATATATGCAGTCTGCTAGTGCGCGTTGGTGTTTAGTTCGGCGCATTATTGAACAAAGCATCGCTCAGTCCGCCACGGTGGATCAGTGGTAAGGTGCGCTCGGCTGTTGGGTCACGGGTTCAATTCCGGCTTCGGCCGTCGCATTTCAGTGAAGACGAAATGGTAGAGGCCTGTATACTGTGCGATGTCAGTGCACGTTAAAGAACACCAGATGGCCGAAATTTCCGGAGCCCTCCACTACGGCGTCCGTCATAATCATATCGTGGTTTGGGGACGTAAAACCCCTGATACCATTATTAAGGCATTGCTCACTTTTGTGCAGCCTATCTTTTTGCGCGTACCTTCAGTAGGTTACTTTTTTGCTTATGTATTTTTACTTCATAGAAGCTAAACGAGCTCGCAGAAGCTGTGGATAACCGTTCCTGTGACTGCAGACTGCTTTCGCTGGGGCACGGCCGGCGTGCCCTCGCCCTTCGTGACGGTGAATGCGTCACACTAAACGAAGAAACGACGCGCTGTGTAAGGCTGCTGAAGTGGTCCCTTCATGGCGGCTGTCGCACCAGTGATGTGATTGAGCAACGTGGGTTTTTGATTGGGCAAGGCATGTATTTGAACTGTTGTGATATTGTGCTCGTGAGATGTTGTAGGATATTTTTTTTATCTGCAAAGTATTTTGCTATACATTGCAAGCACACTATTTGGCTAATAAAGCAAGCTTGTTCGCTTGCTTTATTAGCCCAGAACAGACATCGTAGTACGGTAACAACCTCGGGCTGCACCAAAAGACGCTTTCACGGTTAAGTTGTTGAATTAGTAACACTTTTTGCTGAATCATTTGGTTCATTCCATCTGAAAGGAAAAGAAATAATAGGTCAAAAGAAATCAGAACACGACGCCAGTCCTGTGTTCTTGGCTCTTCCTTCATTCGTATTTTTTTTTATCTGCTGTCTCCTTTTCTTTTATTATGTTACTTCATTATGTCACACCTTCGCGAATTTTGTTATAAAGCGCACAAGAATATTTTTTTTTTAATTCGTGCGCATATGAAAGTGGTATTACACACGGGGCTGTCAGCATATCAACTTCAACTGACTCAGACGCTTTAGTTGAAGTTTATACGTAATTGCGATACTTTTTATAGCTGAGGAGCAGAGTTGCAGGTTTCATAGCTACCAGCACATATATATCTTGTTTGTTTGTTGAAAGAATTCTATTGTCAACAATATTTATTAAAATATCCTCTCTAAATTTTGAAATAAAAACAAAATCTGCTTGCCGTAGTCACGTATACTGCACCTCTTTTTTTTTTTAATGGAAAAAAACTTCTTCGATTTCAGTGCATTGTCTTTCGAGAAAACAATTCCTCCGTTCTGAAGCATCTAAGTTAATCGCGTCCGCGCTATTGATTCCACCTAAATGCGAAGTAAACTAAAGGCGGATCATAAAACAGCCCTTCTTTACGGTAGCATCAACCTTCTAGCTACGAGAAAAATGTTAAAGGTTCCAAATGCGGTACCACCGCTGCGTGGAACAGCCCGTTCACGGAAAATATGAAGAACAATATGCCCTCCTAGCTGACCTCAAAGTTCAATGATCTCTCCCTCGCACAGCTATAAACGATCTTTTCGCTTCAGTGACGATGCGAATGCCGCCAATGGCAAGGACGGCGCGAAACTAACACTTTAACATTTTTCTTAAATGTTATACAGCGTCTTTCTTTTTAAGAGCGGAGCTCTTTTAAGCTTTCCATTACGCCGGGTAATGCGAACAGAAACTATCATCATTACGAATCGGCACGCGCTCTCTTCGTCCTCTTCTTTCTTTCAATCATAATCTTCATCTTCTGCTTTGCTCCCAAAACGCGGGTGCCGATTTCTCCGGTGCAGGATGGAATAACTCTGCTGGGTGAGAGAACGAGTAGAGAGAGAGAGAAAGGGAGAGAAAAAGAGAAGGGGAGAAACTTTTTGTCGATAAAATTACTTAGTGAGACAGGATTCGAACCAGCGTACTCACGATCCGAAGGCGAGAGTCCTAACCACTCGGCTATCCAGGCACGCTAGCAGAGCATAGCCTTGTATAGTACAGTACAGTATAACAAGGTGGCGGGAAAGGGAAGTGAGTGTGAGGAGGAGGGAAAGGAGGAGGGTGGAGAGTAAAGCATAGCATAAAAGAGAGACAAATAGAGGGAAAGGAAGGGAAGAAAGACAGAATGAGAAAGTAAGTGAGAGAAAGAAATAAAGACACCGGGAAAGAGATAGAAGGGCAAGAAGAGAAATATAAAAAGAGCGAGAAAGACAGAAATACATAGAGAGAGAAAGATATAAATAGAAACAAACAGAGACAAAAAAAGACATAGAAAAAACAGAGAGATGAGAGAAAAAGAAAGAAACAGAGGATGAAAGAGAAGCAAAGAAGCGCGTTATATACACACCCTTATATATATATATATATATATATATATGTGTGTGTATGTATGTATGTATATAAAAGCCCCAAAGAAAAATAATCCAGAAAAATGCTTCCGAAGTGCGGAATCAAACCAGGTACCTCTTGCTCCGCAGCGAGTGGCGCTGACCACTACGCCACGAAACGCAGATCCTCCACGTAGCTAACGGCGAGCGTTATATACACACCCTTTACCGCTGGACGGACTCAGAGACGGCAGGCGCTTATAAGCGTTTCTTCATTACCAGCGAGATGGCGCTAGGAGCGCGACGGGCGCACTTAAAAGTCGTCGGCGAGCTCGCGAGCTTCTTCTAATATTTTTGCAGGGAGAACCTTGCCCTTCCGCTGTCTGCTCGCGCGGTTTTCTCGTGGTGAGGGGAAAAGGGATGTTTCGAGCTTTCACCGTAATGTCCGCGGTCATGATACGGAGCGTACGAAAGTCACTCGAGCTCAAGGGACGCCGCTAAACGAACAAACAGACGATGAGCGCGAACTATCAAGTGTCACAGCTCGACACTTGAAGCACGCTAGTTTCCTTCGCTGCTTCGGCCGCCTTTGGAAGAGGAGCGCTGTTCAAACTGAGAGTATCCATTGGCGAGCCTCACTTCGTAAAGCGTTAGTTTCTTGCTATCGCATTCATTGCTTCGCCCTTGTGGCGAAGCTGTGACTTTTTTTTTTGCATTTCGAGGCAACGAGGAGTGCTTGTAGAAGAGCTATACGAAACTCACTGAACACGACGTTCACGGCGTACGCGTAGCCAAGGAAGGGAAAGGGGTGTTATGGGGAAGTGTCTGGATTCAAATTTTCGAAGCATTATACAACGCGGGAGAAATACAGCTTTTCTTGTTCGCATTCAAATCTCTCATCTAACTTATGATGGATGAGTTTTATGCGTTTTTGTAATATAATATCTGATGACCCCCTGAATCCACTATAACTAAATTATTGTCAATGGCAAAAACTGAACATCGTATCACAAAGCGCGTAGACTTACAGAGCACCAGAATATTTTACAACACCGCCCATAGGAGCGTCACGGGCGGTATTGTACGATATTAAAATGCTTTAGAATTCACGCACTTTGTGGCAAGCTGCGTGAATTTCAAAGCGGCTATGGTCTATTCTCAGGAAGGGCTTCCATTCGCCCACTTGACTCGACCACTTATTTCAACTGGTTAAAAAGTTAATTTTCTGAATTTCTATAATTACTGCCGTAATTACTGGTTCTACGCATCTCAATATGCCCTCTCCCACAGTAAAGGTAACGCCGCAGGTAGCACACAGATACCTCCTTTCCGTGATTTTTAAAAAATGCTGGACACATTTCTTGAAACACCCTATATATATATATATATATATATATATATATATATATATATATATATATATATATATATATATATATATATATATATATATATATATATATATGCGTAGCCATGCGGCACCCGCTGCCGCGTTCACACTAAGCGTGCTGACGCTATGCATGTGGTGCTCGAACGTCAAAACTAATGCATTCTCTACTGAAACAAGCCTGGAACGTAAAAGCTAATTTATTGCGTGAAACGGGCTTCGTCAAGCAGCCAATAAAAATCAGTACGTTCGAATGTAAACGGTAACCGTAACCTACATTTATGTTGCGACATAATAATTGTTGGGGTTAACGTCCTAAAACCACGATATGAGTGTGAAGGACGCCGTAGCGATGTACTACAGAAATCACGACCACCTGGGGTTCGTGCAGGGGCATCCAGCATTTTCGCCTCCATCGAAAATGCCGCCGCCGCAGCCGGGATTCGATCCCGCGACTTTCGGGTCAGCAGTCGAGCGCCTTAACCACTAGATGTTACGACAGCTTCATCATGTATGCCGCAAGAATTACGCGATCACCTACTATTGAAACATGTGGCGCATGCAACCCGCGATGCAACACAACACGCTTTTTTTCATATTTCGCGGTTTTCGAATACAGAGTGCAAGGGTAATGAAAATTATATGAACTTACCTTCAAAGATGGCAGAAGTATGTCGTCTGCACAGTGGTCAAATCCAAAGATAGGTAATCACACATCAATTTGACCGCGCTCATACCTCCAGCTTTGCAGAAAAGAAGTTGCGAGGAAGTCTTGCACGCAAGCTGAAGCATCCATTTCTCCGCCGGAATTATTTACGGCACTAGGCCTACATGCCTGTCAGCGTAGCAGCCGTTCCACAAAAAGAAACATACTTGCAGGAGGGTCCGCAATTGTAGAACATGCAGCGAAGCAGCTTGTCACAGCTGCTTTCGTAGTCACCTTGGATCACGGCAGTCGCAGAACACGGAATAAAGCAAGAATGGGCACGAGTTGTAAGCCCGACCCGCACATGCCCTACCCGCACATGCGCCAAACTTAATTGACAACAGCGATATCCCGTAGGACGAAAATTCCCTATTTTAGTCAATTTTTCCCCGCAAGCTTTCTCCAAATTCCCCGGTAATTTCCCTGTAAGAAAACATACACAGGCACGTGAATACTTATCCAGGTTCCTGGAAGAGACCATTAAAAATGAGAGTGGTCTCTAGCGGCTTATAGTGGCTTGTTCTGCTGGCTACATGCGGCGGAAGCGATACTGGGAGCCAGTAACTTAACGTAGACGTCCAACTTAAAACCCTATACGATCTCATTCTAACTTGCGAAGCAGCGCAAGAAGACGCGACAGAAAAGGAAGGAACGATTCGACAGGACAACCGCTGCAAAAATGCGGCCGATATAAATCGGTTTGGATGCACCATTAAGCATGCTTCTCGGTGCTGTAGAGTGTATAACTGCCGTTGTGTGATGTTTGCCCCGGAAAGGCGTTGGTCCCGGGTTCGAACCCCGGACCAGGACGAATTTTTCGACGACTAAGAGGCTTTATTTCTGAGAAGTCCGTATGGATTTCCTTGTGGCTTCGTGCTACAATTGGGTGGTTGTCTATTTCCCCTTTCTTAACGCTTATGTTCATACATCAAGCGGCATTACCCGAAACATGGTTGCATGCTGACTTTCTATGTTACGGACATACTTTCAAATCATAATGATCCGCTGACCAGAGAAATCATCGAAGCTTTCCACAGGATTCGACAAATGGCTCATTGTTGGGTAGCTGCTTTCAGCGGCTTGCTTTGAAGCACTAGAATTGCTTTGCTCGCTGCAACAACAGCATTTGATAAAGTTGTGAGCTGCTAGCATTTCTTCGTATAACATTCCAATTTCTTGCTGTCGCATTCGTTGCTTCGCCGTTGCGGCGAAACTGTGACGTTTTATTTTATGACGTTGGCCAAAAGCGGCAAAGGCGGAAAGGGAGCTTCACTCTGTGCCCTCCCCCCCCCCCCCCCGCCCCGCTTTGATATCAGCAGCAAGCCGGCTACTTGAATGTTCGCCCACGCCCTTAGTGATAACGATTAATTGCTTTTTGACCTACACAGCCATATTCCGCGATAATTGAATATTTGACAGCGTACAACAGACCCTCTTGTTAATCGGGTTAAATATGAGTGTGGTGGCGCCGTGTCGCTACAATAACTACAGAAGTTGCGCTGTCGCGTCGGACACAGATGGGCTGATAGCGATATATGTTATTGCCACATAATGCGCCAGCAATAAATAAATGGGCACTCACTACGGTGAAGGGGCGGTCACTTCAACAAGTGCACTATAGTGACGGGGCAACAGCTGTCAAAAACGTGCGGTGGCCGAACCGTACGGCGACGCAGCATTTTTTTTTTTAGGTTTGAATGATCTGCTCGTGTCACTTATGTACTACACGCACCATATGGCTCGGCCGCCCGGACACAGCATTTTTTACGCATCACTACTCTGCCCATGCCACTTACAGGAACACGTAAGTTGCCGCTCGACCGCCGCTCTGGTATGATGACTGCAACCCCGCCACTATAGTCAGTCGCTAAAGGGATGCATCGAGTTTCATAATAGTACACTGGAGAGAAATCTAGCACTATTGTCTATGGGAGCTGCAACGCATGGCGCTTCAGCCAGCATGGGAATGATGGGTAGTACGTGGATGTGCCTAAGCTCCGTTCTTTCGGCTCCGTGTGGCCTGCAGCCGCTTTGTCTCCAAGACGAAGTTCGGCAAAAGTTCAGCAGTCTCACTTCACCTCCTCAGCCTATTTAGGCTCACCACGGTTCACTCGAAGGCAACAGCCATCTGCTTCTTCTTTCTGTTTTCTTCTCAGTCGATATGTTGATCCTCCCCCGCACCCCTCCGAAAGCTTTCCGCATCAAATCTTGTTTTCCACTGCCTCCAGGATCAGATGCCTTAGAAGCCTTCTTCACCTCGCCTGGTTTTGCATGGCATCGGTGATCGGCCTACCTTTGGCCAACTGCCGATAGCATATGATGATGTCATCATGTGACGTCACTTTATGTGAAGTCATGATGACGTCCAAATTTCGCCGTTCCCTGACGTCATGATGACGGTATGTGGTGATGTCATCACGTGATGATAATTTTTTTCGTCACTCGTGTTGACGGTACCGACGCGGGACGCCGACGGTCAATTTTCGCGTTTGATAAGGCACTTGAGACTTTCGCCTTAATACACGCAAGTGTCTAGCCAGGCTAAGAAATACACGGAGAGAATGCATGTGTCACGTGGTTTTACTTTGGCAAGTCGTGCGATTCGCTAGACTCTAGATTCTTCGCTGTTCATTGTCTTTCCAACAGAAACCCTGTCGAGGAACGCGCGTCTGTTTCGCAGAAAAGAAAAGTGACGTTGATTGTTAACTGTGCTTATTATAGGACAGGCCTTTTAAAACTTTTCATAAATGTGTATCGTGGACACCTTTTCGTTCTCGAGCTTCGGCACGAGCGCTAGAAAATTTCCCAATAAAGCCGCTGAGCGTGGAGATCGACGTTTTCTGGAACAGGCGCTTACGAATTGTTCCGTTCAAATGGCGGTTTGATATATTCATAAATGTCAGAGGGTGTAAACGAAGGCTGTAAACATCTTGCCTTCATATGTTCATCAAACTCGCAAGTCACCTTTTTATCGACAAAAACTATACATCGATATTCTCCGGTCTTGACTACCATAGAAACAGAAAGTGAAAAAAGGGGTGACAAGGGGGCACGTCCGTTCGTCAGCGCGTCATGACCTTCTACTCTTTCTCTTTTCTTTTCTTCCTGTTCTTCTTCTTCGAACGCGCGCGACTTACTTTCAGTGTCATCGCAAGTGAGCGCGCGGGCACTTCGCGGAATCCCGCGGCAGCTATGCCGCCCACGATGCTCAAATGAGCCAATGGCGGTGGGCTTTGGCTTTACTCGTGGTCGCCGTCAGATGAGCAGAAACGTCACGAATGAACGTCATACCATCACCACATAATTTGAATGAAAGGCGATGTTCTGCCTGGCGTTGCGTAAGTATCGCTATCGCATAGGCGGAGAGTACGGGGGGGGCTGTGGGGCTCGCCCCCCCCCCCCCCCGGACATCTTCATGGAGGGCAGAGCCCCCCCTGACGCCGGCCCAGGATATTTTTTAAGAGCTTGGGTCAGGTCCCGGTCCACTGACAACGGAGTGTTGGGCGTCATGTCTGGCAGCTGTTTCACAGCGGGCTGTTTATGACCGCTTCGTTTTCATTTCAGGCTTTTATAATTCGGATCATGGGTCAGTGACAAGTAAAAAATTCCGTGGGAAAATTCACATAAAACGAATTTGTATGTGCAGAATACGTTGTCTTGGTGAACGACTGAAGCGACCACTTAAGCTATGACAAGTTAAAAAGACTTAAACCGCTTATCGACTGGTTTTCAGAACACAAAACTGTTACTGAGAATACAAAGCAACCCCGACACAGTCAAAAAAAGTAAAAGAAGTGTATTTTCTTGGTTGTCTACAAATGGGTACCCTTCGACATGCCTGCCTATAAAAGTGCTGAGAAAAGATGGTACGCATTTTATATTTATCAGAAAAGGGTTTTACTACCAGTTTGGCGACCGAAGAGCAACTCAAATACTCGTCCAGAAAACAACCTTTGGCGGAAAAATTCGTAACCTCAGCTTCGCACAAGGTGTACTGCTAGCAAATAGCATTTTCTACCTTCTGAGAATTATTTCTGGCCATCTTAGATTGATTTCACTGGCATAATTAAAGCTTCCCGTGCCACCATTAGCCTACTCTCTCCTGTCTGGTGCATGTTTTAACAAAGTAAAGCATATCACCAGGGGCGTAGCCAGA
Organism: Rhipicephalus sanguineus; assembly: GCF_013339695.2. Classification (NCBI taxonomy): domain Eukaryota; kingdom Metazoa; phylum Arthropoda; class Arachnida; order Ixodida; family Ixodidae; genus Rhipicephalus; species Rhipicephalus sanguineus. Next base: position 21,427,758 of record NC_051179.1, read on the forward strand.
CATTTTTCTCTGGGGGGTGGTCAAGCATGCTTCATGTATGTTCGTGCGTGCGCTTGCATGTGTGCGTGTATATATACGCAAGCAAAATTAAAAAATCTCGGGGGGGGGGGGGGGGAGTTTGAACCCAACCCCCCCCCCCCCCCTTGGCTACGCCCCTGCATGTCACTAAAAAAATTCGGCAGATCCCACTGATTGTGGGAATTCGATTTGATGCAATGCAGTCAGCGAGTAGTAGCGTATGCGGCCTTTTTCGCTTTGAGCCAAGCATACGAGGTGGATCGGCGTCTTTGTGTAAATTGAAAAATAAATCCGAAGTCTCCCACTACAGAACTTCGTATGATATCGTGGTGTTTATTTATATTAAAGTATTTGATTTCGAAGTAGTGACCCCCTCCACCCTCTCTCTCTCTTTATATATATATATATATATATATATATATATATAGATATATATATATTATATGTGTGATATATATATATATATATTATATATATATATATATATATATATAGATATATATATATATATATATAATATATATACTATATATATATATATATATGGGGAGAGTGAGAGAGAAATGTGGAAAAGCACGTCGGTCCGCCGCCCCCTCCGGGAAAATGAAAACTCTCCGCCTATGCGCTATCTTGTCAGTGTCACTGAGGTGGGGGGGGGGGGGGGCAGTAACCAACCAACGCCATGCCGCTTGGCGGTTCTCACTATTTTGCCAGCATCAATATACTGCAACCCGCAATGGTGGACGGCGAGTGGTTATGGTGCTCGACTGCTGACCCCAAGGCCACGGCTGTCGCATGTTCGATGGAGGAGAAAACGCCTGAGGCCCATGTACTTAGATTCAGGTGCATGTTCGAGAACCCCAGGTGGTATAAATTTCCGGTTCCCTCCACTACGGTGTCCCTCATAATCACATCGTGGTTTTGGGATGTGCCAACAATTACTTTTGGGACGTTTGGTTTTGGGACGTTAAACCCGAGATATTATTATTATTATTAACAATTACTATTGTTATCAATATACTGGCAGAGCCAGCGTCGACAGCCAAGTGCCGCTCTAGCATTGACGTCACACGTGACGTGTCTGTTCAGGTCCCGTGACTCCCCCGCAGGTGACGGCGACCCGAAGTTCAGCTGCTGCGCACTTCATGATATGAAAACACGCTGCGCCATGCCCCTTTACGGGCTGCAGAAATGAGAATCACATCCCCCTTTCAATCACTACTGCTATTGCGATGTAATCGAGTTATGGCTGAGGATTACATATGGCGCCCGCACGTTAGGCGGTGTAATATGATTCTCAATTTCAACGTTCCTTGCAATTCAGTTCTATTTGAATTCAACTTTATTCTTTCTGTTTACGTAACTTGAAATACACATATATGTCTACCGTGCGTCCCAGGTGACTCGGGCAGACCTAATTTTTAAGGAGTGCAACGAGATACGAGTATGCCACCAACGGCGTTTTGTTAGTTGTAGCCTCGCGCATAACAGTAAATATTTTTTCCTTGACAACGCCCAGTTAATAAGTGAAATTGAATTACCTAACTAATCAATAACGTGCATAACGAATGAAACATAACGTATCATTCTGCGTCGCATTCGGAAACATCAAATATTTCTGGCCCGCTATACATCATTCCTTTTATTTCTTCCGCGTGTCAAGTTTGTGGCGCAAAAGTCGGAGACAGATACAAAGCGAATGCGCTGCTGCCAAGACAGAATCGCCTGTCTGGTTGGGTACTAATTATGATTTTCGAATAGCTACGTTTTAAATAGGATTAAGTACGTTTTCAAAGCTGCACTTCGCCATATCCGTCGGAGCTCCTCCTGAAGAAGGAACCGGCGTGGTTCCGAAACAGAGGGAACATATACTTATTTTTATCCACTCTAATGTTCTAATATATATATATATATATATATATATATATATATATATATATATATATATATATATATATATATATATATATATATATATATATATATATATATATATACAGCATTTCTAAGACGTTTTCATAATCTTCGTCGTGGCATAACGTTTAATTTTACTAATGAGTGGCGGCGTCGGCGACACTTCGACGCAGTCGGACACCGGTGCAGTATGTTTTCCAGGCCTACTACCGACGGCATTGCAGGTCTTCTGGTTCGTTATTCACAGTCACACATCACCGGTCGGGACATCAACGGAGCAAACAAAACGTATTGTCCAGGCGATGCGTAACTTCGCCAATAACTTGTGATCCAGACACTGGCGCGAACACTACAGGTTTCGCGCGATCACTCGCGTGAACACTACCGGAACACTTAAATCAGTATAGTTCAGCTTATCGGATGTCTGCGGGTATCGCGGGTATCGGTACCCCCCGCTAACTATGAACACCGTAAATGTGATTCACAGCTGTCTCGGCAACTACCCAGACTGAATCACTCGGAGAGCCGGTCGTCAGGGAAAGACATGCGCGATGGTCTTCACTAGCCGCAATAATCAACAGCGGCTATCGAAGTTATCACTCCTCACTACTGATTTCATAACGACGCACCGACCACTCCAGCGATCACCACCCACGGTCGACCGAGGGTCATTCTCTCAGAAAAACACGCGATCATCAGCAGGCAGCTTCACTTGTGGCCGTGAGGGGAACAGTGGTGTTGTCCGAGAGGTGCGCCACCTGTTGAGAAGTCGGCGCAGCCTTCTGGGCCGCCGCCTCCTTGGCGGACTGCCTCCTTGCCCATAACGCGCGCACCAACCATATGACGGCAAAGAAGGCGTTGGCGATGGTGAGCGTGTGGAACAGGCCGTCGTAGTCTCCGATGGTGTCGCGGAAGTAGCCTGCAACAGAAAGTACGCAGTTAACCATATTGCAGCATATATTTCTTGTTTTTCACATATCTATCTATCTATCTATCTATCTATCTATCTATCTATCTATCTATCTATCTATCTATCTATCTATCTATCTATCTATCTATCTATCTATCTATCCTGAACAAAAGAAGATAATATTAAGGGCTCGTTTTCTGTTTGATGCAACCTTAATGAAAACCAACAGATAATGAAGCCAAGGAAGGCATAGGGGACGTTAATTGTACTGTTTTAACTGTTCTGTAGTAATTAAGACATAAATGCGAAGAAAGTAAAGTGGACGAACAGACAACTTGCCGCTGTCAGGGACCGAACCTGCAACCTTCGGATAACGCGCCCGGTGCTCTACCAATTGAGCTACGGCGGCGGTCGCCCTCTCGTCCACTTTGTCTGGTATTTATACTTCTACGCAGCGCCTTTTGTCACTAGGAGTGCACAATACCCTCGATGAAGTGCTCGAGGCCCAGTGGATTAGTCAGCGCCAACGCCTCCTTCTCACTCCAACGGGTAGACAGCTACTAACCCACCTGGGTCACCCAGTGCCCCCTGCACCTCCGGAAACACAGGGGACTTCCGTGCCACTCCAAATAGCTCGAGTACTTCGCGTGCATCCCCTACCACGCAACATGCACCCTGATCGCAACACCGGTCGTCGGCGGGCACGAGTGAGATACCTAAACCGCACTCTCAGCGAGGTTGAGGAGGATAGGGTCTATTACACGGATGCGGCTTGCATGGCAAACGTACACACGGCCGTGGTGGTTAGCGGCACTCATGAGATTGTAAGTGCTGCCTCGATCTCCTCACCATGCTCAGCCACCGACTCGGGCGAGATTCTGGCAGTTACCCTGGCCATCCAACACACCTTGAGCCTCCCCGCGGAAACATACTACATAATCATCGATTCGCAAGCGGCATGTCGGGCTTTCCTAACAGGTCGCGGCATTCCCGAAACCTCATATTCTATTCTTTTACGTACATCCAAAGTTGCATCAGACATCAGCCACACAATACACCTGCTCTGGACTCCTGGTCATGCCTCACTGCCGGGTAATGAACGCGCTCATGCGGCCGCTCGAGAACTCATCCTCCGAGCAGCCCCGCGCAGTGAGGCGGCCAACACAGAGCTAGGTTTCCCACTTCTCACTTATCACGAGGTCACACAGCATTACATACGCCAACGACAGCGATACCAACCACCACCAGCGCCCTTCACACGAGAGGAGGCTGTCGCACTTCGCCGACTGCAGACCCGAACATTTCCAAATCTGCACTTCCTGCACAAATTATATCCAACTCGCTATACCAACGCCTGTCCAGGATGTGGCGCCATCCCCACAACATTTCACGTCACCGTAGAGTGCACCGCTGCCTACTTCCCTCCCCTCCCACCAATCCTTCGGTCCACCCGTACCCCAGAGCAGTGGGAAGGCATCCTTCGCGAAGGCGCCCCCGAGGTCTGTCGGGCGCTCGTCCAGCGGGCCCGGGCTATCGCAGAGGTTGCCATAGGAGTCCTGGAATAGGGACCCTCCCCGTTTTCTTTAAATTTTAATAAAGGAATGTTTTCATCATCATGTGCATGCAAAAGTGGGAGTGTTAGTCACCGCCGCTCGTAGCAATGACGGCGAGTGTGGCGCACTTTTTGTCTGCGAGCTGGCGTCACGCCCTGAAATTTCGCAACGTATGGTCCCCGCAGAAAAAGATTAGCACGAGTGACTGTGACCGGAGCGGTCACTTGTGCTAATCTTTTTCTGCGGGGACTATAGATCTAAATATAAGTACACGCAGGCCCGTAGCCAGGAAATTTTTTCGGGGAGGCCCGCTTGCTGAAAGCCTTGACTGTTTGAGAAATACGCCTATTTTCATGATTTATTTTCGATAAAACACCATCTGTCATCAAAATTTCGGGTGGGGGGGGGGGGGCCTGGGCCCCCCTCCTGGCTACAGACCTGAGTACACGGACGTTTTTGCATTTCTCCCTCGAAACGCGGCCGCCAGGGTCAGCAATCGAACCTGCGTCCTCATGCTTCGCATAGAGCACTCACTTCGCTCCTTTTCCCTCCGTTTTTTGTTCTCTTGCGCTAAGTGAAATAGTTTTATGGCCAATACACAACCTATGCACCACGGAGGTTAGCTGAATAAAGTCAACTGAACTGTTGTAACTCTGTAATGCTCGAACACAGTTACACATCACGAAAAAAAGTAGAATAGTTTATTCTCCTCCATCTCTCGTCACGGAGAATACATGTGTCCAGTAAAACGATCGTATATATTGTTTGAGTTAGAGCCTAATTAGTATATTAATTAATCAGTAATTACTTTACTGAACCATCACATATGAAAAACCGAAAACTCGCTGCAGTGTACTATGTTATGATCGCGCTACGACCCACCACTGTAAAGGCTCCCACAGGCTGGACCCCGAGCACGACTACCTGGGCAGGTGCCTCATAACGGAGCTGCATTAACGTGCAGAACGCGCGACCCCTGTGCAGTGCTCTCTTCCTTGCTGGCGTCCCTCTCAGAGACACTGGACGCGTTCCTCGGAGACGCCGGACGCGTCCGAACAGCGGAGCTGCGCCCTCCTCCTCGTAGCGTCTGAGGGCTTATAGAAGGCCGGCGCATCGAGCGTCGGGAGCTTCTTCTTCCACATGTGTTGTGTGTGCTTTGTCCTCGTGATGTATTAAACGTCTTTTTTAAAGACGATAGTCTTTCTTGGGGAACTTAAACGCAGAAATTTTGGTCTGTCTTTCTGTCTGTCTGTCTTTCTGTTTGTCGGCACGTCACCCGATTCAGCCAACCGGCCAAAGTTGAACCACTTGCTTACCGCCCACCCATCTTGAACTGCTACGGCTGTTCATACTTGTGAACGTTGTCGATCAAAAAGTAAATATTACGCATATCTGAGGCGTAACATCATAAGGTAAATATTAGGTGGTGTGTTCCTTTAATAGAAAATACACAGATACGCAATTTTAAAGACCTTGATGGTATGCGTTTAACGTTGAGACAGTAACGCGTTTATTAAAAGATTGCCACAGCTGAAGCGATCAGCGGTCCAAGCCGAGCAAGCGCGAGCGCCAACAACAACCGTCTTCGTCTTCTTCTTTCGCAGGCGTTCTTGTCTGCGCCCTACCATGTTAGAAATCACTCCCCCGCCGAAAAGGAGCCATCCTGGCGACCTAAGGAACAGGTACAACTGGTGGGTCATAATGCAGCTTCAGTCTATCGACGTGAACAGTCTCGCGGCCGCGACGACGGCGGTCCGCAGATGATTGAACAGGCTCAATAATATAGTTAACTGGGGATGCTTGACGTAGGACGCGGTAGGGGCCTTCGTACTTAGGCAGTAGCTTTGTGGAAAGGCCAGGAGCGGAGGAGGGAACGCGAAGCCACACCAACGTTCCAGGCGAATACGACTGAGGAGGCAGGTCTTCGTCGTGACGGTCCTTCTGGCCCTACTCGCCCTACCATGTTACAACCCTAGTTTCTTAAGGTGCGCTGAAAATGCGACTGCGCTGAAACTTGTCTTCCTCCGTGCCCCCTGCACAAGCTCATGTTGTGTTTCGGTTTCGGTTCAGTATTGCATTGTACGAATGACAGGGGGCGCCGCTCTGGCATTCCTGTTTTACCCAGGCGACGTATAAATAAGAGAGTTTGTGGAGAGTACTCGTTGAGTGCGGACGTTTCTTCTCCTTCGGCGCATCGCGCCAAACAGCGTGTTCGGGCTGGCCGGCGTCCCCACCGGTCGCGTTGGTCACCGCCGGTCTTCGCCTGCCGCTGCGCCGGGACTACCAGCCCGCAACACAGCACTCATGTTTCCCGACGTATTGCCAGATGGCGTCCTATCTCACGCAGCGCCTCTTCTATCGTCTTTAGACGACATTTGCAGCGAAGCACGCAGATACGCGGCCAATTTTTTCGTTGGCTACCTTTTGCCTTGCCACTGCCTGGACATTCCCAGCCCGGTCCTTTGGCCCTCGTGTCATGCTACCCACGAGGCCCTGGTGCATCTCGTAACAACTAACAGCTGCTATTCATGGCCTCCGAGATTAGCCGGCAGCGCGCCGTTGCTACGGCCGTCCCATTCGGCGCGTTGCCCAGCGGAGAAGCGTAATTTTGTCGCCTCCTGAAGGGCGCCGCGAGATGGCGATGTTTCCCCAAGGCTCGTGCGGCGCTCGTTTGGCTCGTCTGCTTGGCACAGCGTGCGATTTCAGTCACAACATCAACCGTGTTGGCACGTAGCACGCAGTAAACGTGCATCTACGCCTTGCTGCAGCTACAAAGAAGTTCAGGTACGTTAATAAAAAGTTACTCCTTGCTTTTGCATGCAACTTTAGTGGCCGTTTAAAAGCCGATTTGGGCAACAGAGGCTGCTACCGCGGAATATTTCATCTAGGTTAAATGCAAGCTTGCCGAACGGCGTTTTCCGAGTTGTCGCGAAATATGAAAACACGTAGGTATGCATTTTAGATGCGAAGCATCTTATAGCGGAGTTCAATCCGGTGGTGGTGGTGGTGGTGCTGGTGGTGTGCGGCGTGACCACCCTCACTGCGCATGCGCATACCCACACGCCTCCTCTCGACTCACCATCTCCCCTTTCCCTCTCTGCTCACCCTGTCACCTTCCCCCTGTCCCCTTTCCTCTCCCCTCCTCTCCCTCCCTCCCCCACTTCCCCTCTCCCCTACCCCTCTCCACCCTTCCTCTGAAACGCGGGCTAGACATGCCGAAATTCTCTCCTGCACATCCGCGATGAGCGCCAGCGCATGCGCGTCCCCTCCCCCTCTCTCTCCTCTCTTACGCTGCGCCCTCTCGCACGCCTGTCGACCGCGTTCCCCGCCCGCCCTGTGAGAATTAACAGCCACGCTAGAGAGAAGACAAGACGCGCGTAGCGTTCCCCTTCGCGTTCCACGACGCGAGGTCGGTAGCATGCCCAACGAACGCCAACTGAACGCGATCGTGCAAGTGCTCCGGCTTCTCATCGCCTCATCGTTTCAGTTGTGTTTGTTTTTGTATGTGCTGAAAATCAAAGCTCTGGCTCTTGTGTTTGTAAATAAAGTGTCTTGTATCCTCGAGTGATTTCGTCTGCCCCCCACCCCCTCCCCCATCCAGGCTGTGGCTTTGGTGCATCAAACACCTTTATTGCTTGTCCAGCACGTACACTAAAGAGGTTACTACATTCACCTCAATTCCATACATAATGTCAAAAACCTTATGCATTGCACGCTGTTATGCACAGCTCTACCCAGAACACTGTATTAAAGTCGCCTCATGTCCCTCACTCACCGGTCGCCTCACAGTACAACACGCGAGGCGACCGATCACCGCTCGTGTCTATTCCGTGTGTGTGGTTTTTGCTACAAACCGTCCCCGAGAGAAAATTACCAGCGCGTAGCAAAACGTAACGTATGGCATCAGCGAACGGTCTTGTGGCGATGTGCCTCTCCCCGCAGTCCTAAGTATGCGTCAGAATTGAAGAGGCAATAGCACCAGTAAGCGACATTTTTTCCTTTAGTCGGCGCATATGTGGGTTGCAATCTTCTATAACGCGTCGCACAGCGGCTGCGATTGCCGAGCTTTCGCCCTCCGCGCGTGCCTTCGTCGGGGCATGGCCTCGGCGCACCGCCGGCTAATCTCGGAGGCCATGGTTGGGGGAAGCGGGCCATGGGGAGCGCGCGCCGCGGTGCGGCGGCGGGAGTCGTTAACCCGCTTTCTCCGATTACGCGCTCTGCGTGCGAATGGAACGGCCGTAGCAACGGCGCGCCGCCGGCTAATCTCGGAGGCCATGTGCTATTACTCGTCTATGCATTAAGTTCCCTGCTAACAGATATAAATTGCTACATACCAAACTACACGTAGCATGTATGGTAGACTGGGCATTACAGGCTAAAAAGGTATCGCAGCATATACCTAAGCGATGTTACCCGCAGCACGCCTCTTCCTTATATAGCAACAACTTTACATTCTGCACACGCGCGTACTCCTGAGCCAACTTTTGCAACGAGCTCTGCCTCTAGGAGGTGTTGGCTCTGCTGCCAGCCGACGACAGGTTTCCGGCGAAAAATTTTGTGCCGCGAGGCATACGGTGTCGCGGATCGGGAGAAGCAGTCGCGATAACGGTTCATTATAGTGCTATAGGCTGCCTTTTCTTTCTCTATATGCTAATAACACTCGTGCTGTATATCAAGATTAAACCATCGTTTCAACGGCTACTGTCCCTGCAAAGTGCTTGATAGACAGACTCCAGCTCAGGAACCTTCCTTCTTGATGCATTCGCTCTCTTCTCTTTTTTTTTTTTTCCTTTTATTGAAATGGTGAATAAAAGAGGATGACGCCTTTCGGGCGGCGCCGGTTACGCCTCGTCGCTTAGCAAACGAAACAAAACGTACGAAAAGAGATAGAAATAAAAATGTCACGGAATACGACACCATTATAACGCCATGATGTGTAAGCACACTATACAATAACATAGCACGTTAATCCCGAAGTCTTGTGCATAAGTCAAGGTATGAAAAACAAGTACATCTGCACATAGGCATAAGATCTCCGTGGTGGTGGTCGAATTTCCGCAAATTTCGAATGTCAAATGAGTCCTAATCTATTATGTCTTCGCATCGAGTAGCCGCAATTAGCAGATGAAAATATTCTTGAATATTCTTCGATATTCTACGAATATTGAGAAATATCAATTGCACCCAGTTGAACATAAGGTTGGTGCAAAAGTACCATAAATTTTGTCCCCGTGGTAACGCAGACGCATAAGACACGAGAGCATGCAAAGTGCGGCTAGATGTACTTGTCGCATGGCGAGCCAAACATTACAGTCTGTACAACGATCATTCGCACTCTCTTAAAAGTTATGTGAATGCGAATATTCAGCTTATTTTTTTTGCGTAATGGTCCACTTGAGGTTTCAGTGCTAAAACTTGATTGCTGGGATGCGAACGTCATTTTGTATTAACTGTTAAAACGGCTGTTCGCTATTCGAGAACTGTTTAAAAACTGTTCTATTCGATTGAATTTGGTCTTAAACATCACTATTTGCACACCCCTGCTTTTCTGTTGCTCAGAGCAAGCGTTCATTAGAGGAAGGCAAAGAGGCCGGCCTGAGCTAGTATGCTATAGCTTGCTATTCTGCACAGGATAGATGCATTCGCAGCTATACGGAATTCATTCCACAGCCACGAAACCTTACAAAACACTTCTACGTCCGCAGCATGCACCGGTGCTGCTACTTCAGCGATGCTAATCATCGACCGCCAAGTTAGCTTAACTGGTTAGCTTGAATGTTTAAGCAAAAAGACATGCGTAGATCATGTACTCCCGCGGTGGAGCGGGAGTACCGGTTAAACATCAATGCTATAGTTGTTATTTCCGGTTGGATACGTAAACGAATACGGAAAAAAAAAACATTACGTTCGCGCAGATGGGGTCGATAGTATATCGCGGAAGTTTGCTAGGAGGATCGTAGGTCGCAGAACGCGAGCGAGTTCATTCCCTGGAACATTTAATCACGACAAATGTTTATAGCAGAGCTTGTATGCTTGAGGTTGACCGTGTGTCGTAGATAGAACATTGTCGTCATCATGATTAACCGGCATGCGCTCTCTTCTTCATTGTCGTCTTCTACTTCGCTCCCAGAACACGTGCGCCCATTTGTCCGGCGTGGGATGCAATAACTCTGATGGCCGAGAGAACGAGTACAGAGAGAGAGAGAAAGTCTTGGCAAAAAACAATTGTTGGTGAGAGCAAGCATGGCCATGTACAGTATAGCAATTAAGTGATGGGAAAGAGAGAGGGTCAAAGCCTAGCCAAGCCAGGACCAGCTAGGTGCCCACCAGCATTGAGTTTCCTAAAATTAACAAGAGGGGATTCTGGCGCTGCGATCGTTCAGCCACCATGGGAATGATGGGTAGTACACAGATTTGCCTAGTCTTCGTACTTGCGGGCTTCGAACGCACTTGCGGCTTTGTTTATTGCTGTGTTTTGGTTTTCTTTCGGATAAAAGAATGGATCGTCGCGAACTTCGTGACCAGATTTGAATTCGCGAGCCTAAAAAGGATAAAGTGGTGAAGTGGAACTGCTGACTTTTGCTGAACTTCGTTTTGCTACAAAGCGGATGCAGGCGACGCGGAGCCAAACGGAGCCGAAAGAACAAAGTTTAGACAAATCCATGTACTACCCGTCATTCCCATGGTGGCTGAAGCGCCATGCGTTGCAGCTCCCATAGACTCTAGCGCCAGAGTTCCCTCTAGTAAGTATTGTAGGAAACTCTGTGCCCACCAGCCCTGCTGTGATCCAGCCTTGCGCGACGTAGCGCAAGCTGTGCTAATTATTTTTTTAACTAAGAAAATTGTGTCGTAGGATGCAGCTTTGCGTTCATTTCGAGTAGATTGCAGCTTCCCACGTCACACAACATCCTCCACGTAGGTGATTTATTCTAAACTCAGTTGATTTTAAAAAAAGACACTCGGCGGCATCAGCTGCGTTATTCTTCATAAAACTTCCTGTATAATGAATGCTTGATTCCACGCTGCCATTCTTCACTCCGCTTTTCGCACTCGGAATGCGTGAGTGACGCTGTGCGTCGGGTTTATCGCTGTATAATACCAGCCGGTAGCGGTAACGCGCATGTTGTGGCCTGCGACCACGCTCCGAAACCACCAAGTTCACCTCATGAAGTACTCGAACTACGGTCGATCCGTTCGGGCAACTACGTAGCACAAACTGCCTTATCTGCCATTGCAAGCATACGTGAACACATTTAAGGGCTAGATGATAACAACGAAAAAAAAATGGGTCGCCATGGAGGGACACACATATAAAACCGCACTATTTGTAAAGACGAGAAAGTGCCGAGCAACGACGGAGGTATAAACCTTCTTACCGACGACGGGCGGCCTCGTTAAAATTATGAGTCCCGTGATGAACATGACTCCCCCGAACATCATGGCGAGCGACTCCCTCTTGAAGTCGTGCTGCAGCAGGGGCGCGATGATGCCTATGTTGATGCCGGTGCCGCAACCGAACAGCAGCGAGGAAAATATCAGCGGCACAAGGGTCGTCGAAGTCCTGATAGCCTGCGCACCGGCGACACTGAACACGAAACCGGCCAGTTTAGAACACTCGATGGGCATGTACTTGCGGTCCACGAACCAGCCGCTGAGCACGCGAAACGCCAGGTCAGCGGTCGAGTAGGCGTGCAGCAGGTAGACGGCGCTCTCGACGCTCAGTCCCTTATCGACGGCCATGTCCGCGTACACCATGAAGTAGGTGGACATGGTGTACACCTCCAGGGCGTAGGACAGGCCGTCCACATAAAACTTCCAGCTCAGCAGGGCCTTCCCCGTGTTCTTCCACAGCAACATGGTCTTGTCGCGAACTCCCTTGAGACCCCGAGGCATGTCGCGTACGGCGAAACCGTCACAGCTCGACCCGATGACCCTGTCATCTGCTAGGTCCTCGTTGCGAGAGCAGACAATCCTCACTGCCGAGGATCCGTCGGGTGCCTTGGGGTCGAGCATCTCCTCGGTTTCCGCGGCGCCGGACGCGTCGTGGACCTTACGCTTGGCGACGCCGTAAGCCTCGGCCTTCTTCAGGCCCACGTTGCCTTCTGAAGAGGCAACGCCCCGGCGAACTGGAGAACCTTCCCGGGCCTTCAGGGCCCACGGCGGGGTCTTGATGACGATGCACGCAGGCAGGGCGTTGAGGCAGAGGGCACCTATGAGCAGGAACAGCTCGGGCGTGCCGTAGGCGACGCGGAAGAAGTTCGCCAGCTGCGGGATGAAGTAGACGTTGTAGCACTGCGAGGACCACACGATGCTGGTGGCCGTGGCGCGCCACTTCTTGAAGTACAGCGACGGCAGCACGTTGGCGACCACGAAGATGCCTGAGGTTGCTCCACCTGTCAACAACAGAAGCAAACAAATGCAAATGAATGCTCAGCCGTCGTGAAGGCTTAGCGGCCGTGGCGTAACGCTGCTAAGCGCGAGGATGCGCTTTCGATTCCCAGCCACTGCGGCCGCGTTTCGACGAATAGCGATGTGCAAAAAGGCCGCGCGCACTCAGATTCAGCTGCATGTTAATTTACCTCAGGCGAACAAATTTTTTTCCTTAGTGCCTCATTACAGTGAGCACCATTATCATATGACGGTTTTGGCACTTATAATCCCATAACTGAAAACAATATGATACAGCCTCGTACAAATCGTGAATCTCTGGCAGTGAGAGCTGCTGTGTCATTGATACGCGCAATGAGACTCGTACACTGTTATTAATGCGTCAGCAGTTATCCGATCACACGAGGGGTTCAATAATAAAAATCGCGGTGTGTATAGAAAAGCCAATGGGGACGAAGGATACTGGCGAGGGCAAAGGACAAGTGACGTCATAAGTCATGTGAGTGAGGTGGAGTCGGCGGCGGAGAGGGAAGGCATAAGAATGTAATGACGCCAAATCTGCCTCTCACTAGAAGTGGGTTCATTACGGGTTGCCCACTACAACTGGTCAACGAGTCCAGCTGATTTCCAAGATTACAGCAATCAATACCTGTTTTGCTTGTCGATTTCTGGGATTACAGCAATGAATACCTGCTTTGCTTGTCGAGTTCCGAGATCACAGCAATGAATACCTGCTTTGCTTGTCGAGTTCCGAGATCACAGCAATCAATACCTGCTTTGCTTGTCGAGTTCCGAGATCACAGCAATCAATACCTGCTTTGCTTGTCGAGTTCCGAGGTCACAGCAATCAATACCTGCTTTGCTTATCGAGTTCCGAGGTCACAGCAATCAATACCTGCTTTGCTTGTCGAGTTTCGAGATTACAGCAATCAATACCCGTTTTGCTTGTCGATTTCTGGGATTACAGCAATCAATACCTGCTTTTCTTGCAACATGCGATGCCACGTCCGAAAATACTACGAAATGGTCTCGAATTCAGCCTCGCACCGACTAGCCAGAGCCTGGGTTATCAATCACGAAGTAAGAGCCCCCCCCCCCTTTTTCCCGTGGATATTCCATATTTTGCCTTGTCGTGGCTGCACTACAGTCTTAACAAATAAAAGGCTGACGATGTCAACTGAAGCTTTCATCAATAAGGGCTCGTGCTTCGCGGTTAGCCAAGTCCTCAGTCTATAGCGCAAAAAAGACGAGGCATTTTTTTTTTCACCATCAATGGTAGTTAATTCGTTTCACTGTGCCTAGTGCTGAGTGGAATAGAGGGCCAGTTATTATATTTTCCACCCTTTACACGTGGATTTTTCTAAATACAGTAAGACGTCTCGATCGCCACATGCACTCTAAGAAAAAAATCGAGTATTTGGTGAGTATTTCTTCCACACAATTAATCGTCATCTACCTCGGGGACTTTCCTCGCGTTATCGCTCCCGGCACTTCCCGGTCACGAACGGCGTGCGCGCTATCAGCGCGACGTAGCATTTTCGATAGGAAAGTGGCGAAGTGCCGAGTTTTCAAGAAAGGAAACGCTAGCAAGCCAGATGACGATTATAGATATGTGGCAGAAATGCTCCTCAAATACACAATTTTTTCTTAGAGCGTGTATCAAAGATGGATGGATAGAAGGATGGGTGCTATGAGCGTCCCCTTTATTACAGGGCGGTGACAAGTGTGCCAACAGGCTCGACAAATAAAAAAGCTTTTTTTATTAATGTTGGCCTAATGCCTCTATTTTGATAAAATCTACCTTACTACAGAAAAAAAAACCTAAATTCACAGCCCAGTTTTCTGCCCTTTACGGCAGAATGTCCTTATTTTTCCCACTATTTATTGTGGTCCTTTCTAATTTTGTGCCACCAATACTCTAACCGTCTCTTACTTATTTCAATTGCGGGAGTGTTCAATTTTCTATTGTTGTCCCTAAAACCCAAGGCTTCGTGTAGGCCCGTGACCAAACGTACACCTGGGTGGATATCTCCACATTCAATCATAACATGCTACGCCGTTTCCTTATCTAGCGGTTGTCCTGTCTCTTTCTATGTCGTCCTTTGTGCGTGTTCGCTAGCAATATGGAAGCATACAATCAATACCAACTAGCTCAGCTTAATGCATTAAAGAATCCTTATATTTCCCACAGCATGTGCATTGTTCTTCTTCTTTACTGAATCTCGCTTTATAACTACGCGTTCTAAGGCAACCCGATCTCGCTCAAACAGTAAAGCGCTTCCCCTTGAATTATCGTAAAATGCCTCCCACCTTATTTCGGTTTTGCCCTTTCGGTAGTTACTCAGGGCCGGTTTTGTTTTTCTCCATAGCTGCCGTCCAGTAAATCCTCTCCGCCTCTCTGACTTTTCGCCTAACGCTCTTTGTTGCCATATCACTTACACTACCAGTCGTATATTTACTATTGAGCCTCCTAGTCCTTTTTCTCCATTGTGTGTCAACGCTGTTCCTATACAAATAACGGAACATATTCTATGCCCATCTGCTCTCTTCCATATACCTTAGCTTCTCTTCGAACCTTATTTTGCTCTGAGCTTCCCTCGCGTCAAAACTTGCCCATCCCATATCGCCCTTTGTCGTTTTACCGTGAGCACCCAACGCGAGGCGTCCCACGGTCCTTTTATTTACATCTGTTTACAGGGTCAGCTGCATACACAGCGCTCGCACAGTATAGGGTACAAAGTACTCTAAACCATTCACATATTGTTCTATGTACGAGTGCATAGTACTCTTAGTCGTTCACCTTTCGTACTAATCAGTTAATGGTCCTCTTTCTGAATGCTACGTTCATTGATTGACTTTGACAAATATCGATGGTCTGATTCTGTAGTAGCTTTTTCTTTTCGCCATTTCCAGTCCACCTGTCCAGGTGTAGGTGTGCTCAACAATCCCATTGTTAAAACACTCGCAGGGTCCCCTATGCACTCTCTTAAGACCACTCGAAGGCGAAAGCCATCTTCTCTTTCTTCTTAGTCGATGTGTCGCGTCTGATGAGGCATCCAAGGCAGTCTGCCTTTTTACTCCCGTTAGTTCCTCCTGCACGCCGGGCTCGCTCTATACAGCCGTGTGCCATGGAGGGCGCGTACGGCATGTTTTCTACACGGCCACCTTTGTGATGTCATTTGGCAACTAGGGTGACGTGTGCTTCCCACTGTCGACCGACTTGAACAATGGAGGATGGTCCTGTCATGGTTGAACGGATGGATGCATGGATGGATGGCTGGATGAATTGATAGAGGCCAGGAGCATCCCCTTTGAATCGGGGAGACGGCCAGTGCCACCAAGCGCTTTATCCGTTCCCTCTATGCTCTGTAGTTTGTACTAACAAGTTGTCACTTCTGACCTTTACCCTTCCTCCTTCCTGTAAGATATTTTCATTCCGTGTGTTCCGTAGTTTTTCGCCACCAATTTTCCAGCCTTCTCTCGCTGATCTCTGGGCCGCCGCAGTGATACAGTGGTTACGGAGCTCGGCTGATTACTCCAAGGTCGCGGGTTTGAATCTCGGCTGCGGTGGCCGCATTTCGACGGATACGAAATC
This sequence comes from Rhipicephalus sanguineus, assembly GCF_013339695.2. Lineage (NCBI taxonomy): Eukaryota > Metazoa > Arthropoda > Arachnida > Ixodida > Ixodidae > Rhipicephalus > Rhipicephalus sanguineus. The sequence continues at coordinate 21,444,136 of NC_051179.1, forward strand.
CTAGATACCTGTTTGCTTAGATTTAGGTGCACGTTATAGAACACCAGGCGGTCGAAATTAATGCGGAGCCCTCCACTACGGCGTCCCTCATAATCATATCGTGGTTATGGGACGTAAAACCCTAGAAACTATTATTGTCGTCTCACTGATTTCTACCGCAGTCAGCAACATGTCGGAACTTACCCTTCAAGAAACAAAATCAGTATGCTTTCAGGCAAGGTGTCATTCTTCACGTCTTCTGGAGGCCTGTCCGATTTTCGGATTACGCGGAATAAATCATTTCTATTCTTCTGGCTGCTTTTCGCGGAGCTCCTTGGTTTGTCTTAATAAAAAATAATGTTGGGCTAGTTGGTTCATAATGTGCAAAAGTAATAACGCAAGCACGGCAGGTTGTTGGGCTAGTTGATTCATGGTTTCAAAAAGGTTTTAAACTGCGCGATGAAAACGGCACAAAAATTGGCCGCGTATCTGCGTGCTTCGCTGCAAATGTCGTGTAAAGACGATAGAAGAGGCGCTGTGTGAGATATGGACGCCATCTGGCAATACGTCGGGAAACATGAGTGCTGTGTTGCGTGCTGGTAGTCCCGGCGCAGCAGCAGGCGAAGACCGGCGGTGACCAACGCGACCGGCGGGGACGCCAGCCAGCCCGAAAACGCGGTTTGGCGCGAAGCGCTAAAGCAGAGAAACGTCCGCACTCAACGAGTACTCTCCACACACTCTTTTATTTACACGTCGCCTGGGTAAAACAGGAACGCCAGAGCGGCGCCCACAACCGGCAGCCTGAAGGCCGCCCACAACGCTGCTTTTTCATTTTTTAAATATTTTTTTTTCACCTTCTTGGCCTCCTCAAAACTAAAGTTTTTCAACACCAACCCATGGCATTCGTACAGTGCAATACAGAACCGAAACCGAAACACAACAATGAGCTCGTGCGAAGGGCACGGAGGAAGCTTAAGAAACTAGGGTCTCTAAAATTACGTATCTATGTATTTTCTATTAAAGGAACACACCACCTAATACTTACCTAGTGATGTTGCGCCTCAGATATGCGTAATGTTTGCTTTTTGATCAACCATGTACACAAGCATGAACCTAGTGAGCCGTTCACGATGGCTGGCCCTTGTGCAAGTGGTTCAACTTTGGCCGAGTGGCTGAATCGAGTGACGTGCCGACAAACAGAAAGACAGACCAAAATTTCTGCGTTTGAGTTCCCCGAGAAAGACTATCGTCTTTAAAACAGGAACACAGACACAAGCGCAGAGTGTGTGTATGCGCTTGTGTGTGTGTGCATGAGTTCCTGTTTTCGTCCCGTCTTCATCGCGTAGTTTAAAACCTCTTTAATAACGCAACGCAAGGCAAAGAAAACAAGAAGTTTATATGGGCCGGTTGGTACATGTCCATACACAGCGAGAAACAGCGCGAACCATTGTCCGTCTCTGTCCTGTTGCCCTGCGCTCCGCGCTGTTTTTCGTTTGCTATGAGTTGCATTGTTGTCAGCGTCATCTGGCTATGGCGCAACCGCTGCGACGCGGCCGCAGCAGGCCGTCATAGCCGCGCACTTCTTCCCACCCTACGACGCGACGGTATTATCAGCTATCGTCTATTCCGTCGGATGAGCTCTTGTGTCTCGGAGAAAAGGAACTCCTCCCGCAACGGTCTCGTCCCTTCGTGTCGGTCTCTGATAGATGCGTGAAGCTTGCCGTCCGGCATGCCTGGTTCATGGAGGCTCGTGCATCGGTTGACATCCGCAGTAGCTCCCCGTAAACACACATGACGCCGCCCAAGTCTTCAAGTGACGTGCGGCAGCGGCGACCTTTTCTGTGCCTCAGCGTCATATGACCTTAGCCAAGCTGCAAAAAGGGGGTGTTGTGGGCATACGCTTTGCGGACAAGAGCTTACCCTTTTTTTGCAACTTGTTTTTCAACTTGGCTAAGGTCATATGACGCTGATGCCAGGAAAAAAAGTCTCCGCTTGCGCACGCCAGTTGAAGGTTTGGGCGGCTGTGTATATTCACGCCTTATTCGTGTTTCGGCCTGAGCATGGACTGTACATAAATATAACCGCCTGTTTGTCACATACTATTTGTATATATGGTTAATCTATGAGAAAAATTGTACATATATTGCATCCGTGTCATTGTATATATAATTTAATCTCTATGCGACTGAAGTCAGTGCATCGCGATTCTCGTAATCGTGTTCCTATAGTATGAATATGCCACGTTGAAATTTTAGCAATGTTAATCGCCTGTGACATAATTTTAAAGCGACAGCGTTAAAGATCCTCTGTCGCAGAAATTCCGGTGTCCGCGTTGGTATCGGCGGCGTTGTCCGTGGACGAAAAAATCGCGATGGATACAAAGAATAAAAAAATCACAGCATATCCACGGAGTGAATGATGATGAGTGGGCGAAGCTGCGGAGGTTCATCGGTAAACCGTGAATCTTCCGTGAATTTGCCCAGTACATCATCACCGACGTGAGATCGGGCGCGTTTATACTAAAGGTTCGATGAGTTATGACGACTTGCAGCTCACTTTAATTTTACATGTACGCTGTGAATTTTCATTGTTTAGAAAACCATTGCTTTAGAAAACATCTGGCGTCTTTCGTTAAGCAGCTGGCGTCTTTTCGTTTTGCTTTAGAAACATCTGGCGTTCTTCCGTTTTGCTTTTACAAAACATCTGGCGTCTTTCGTTGGTTTATTTCATCAATCAACGGCGTTTTGAACAAAATTTTTATTGTTTAATCACGCACAGGAGAAATCTCACCAGGCACTACCTTGGAGGTAAAGAATGGCTGCTAATGGGAATGAGAGACAGAAGAAGTCGGCTTTTAGCTACCGCTGCGAATTTTTTATTGTTCAACAACGCACAAGAAAAATCTCCCACCGGCACCACCTTGGAGGTCAAAGCGTAAGACTGGTTACGCACTACGACTACGACTACGACTACGAGGGACGAACGGGTGCCGCCTTAAGGAGCTTCGCCCCTAAAATAGCGGGTTCGAGCCGGAATCGAAGCTAGGCTTTCTGCGTCGCAGCCAATTGTTCTAGCACAGAGGCATGCGAGTGCTTGAAATTGCTTCAGAAAGAAAAGGTATACAGGCGTCATGTATACAGTACGAGGAGCCACGTTAACAGATGTCATATTCCGAGTGGCAGAAGCGTACAATCGCATCAGGCGTCACATCGTGTAAATTGTGGACTAACTGGGTGGTTTAAAGGCCCATCCATGACAAAGCGCTCAGCCATAAACAGCGTCATCAGCCACAGCGTCGACAAAATGTGCAGGTGCGTATAGGTGCGCGTGTCGCCTTACGGACGCGAAATGGGTACTTCGCTACTTCGCAGAATGACGAATTATGGCGTACTAGACACTTGGCAAAAGTACTTGCAGTAAACACTCTAGGAGAGTTTAAAACGGCCAAGGTTACGCACACAGACGTGCCTTTCCTCACTCCACAGTTGAGGTGTTCAACGAGAAGCGAAGCGTGGCAAGCGAGTGAAAAGGCGATGCTAATGGGGGCCGAATAACGCTATCGCGTTCCACTCAAGAAGTCGAGGCTTAAGTGCCCCTCAAGTTTTTTTTGGTGGAAAGAGCACCAAGTGAAACTCTTGTCTCTCTTCCAGTCACTTCCGGTCCAGCAATTGCTTCCGGTTCTCCGAATGTTCGGAAAAGTCTTCTACAAAGTAAAACTGGTACGAAATCAATGGTTCTCGTTGAAGTTAAGTTATATTGGATACACATGGATATTGGATAGGCATGAATTACCAACACGCCAAAGTCTCCAACCTCCGCGTATATGGACACGATGTTCACGTACCGTGAAGGACGCCGAAGAAGAAATTGATGAAGTCGATGTTGGGCGCGAAGTAGCAAATCATCATGGACGCCGACGTGATGAGCACGCTGCCCAGAGACACCGCCTCGTACGAACACAGCTCGCACAGGTAGCCTCCAATTAGCGCTGAAAGGTAAAAGTGCGAATAAGTACATCTATAACACCTAAGAGCGGGAGAGTCTGTTTGCACCTCAACAGCTCGGGGTCACATGACTTGAGCAGAAACGTCGCGTATGACGTCACACCACCGCCTCACAATTCGAATGAAAAGCAATGTTCTGCCTGGCGTTGCATAATTATCGAAAGAAAGTGAAATTGGCAACCACCCGTTTTGTAGCACGAAGACACAAGGAAATCTATACGGATTCCTCACAAAAAAAAAAAAGCTTTTTACTTAGTTGCTGAGAAATCATCCTGGTACGGGGATCGAATCCGGGACCAACGCCTTTTCGAGGCGGTCGCTCTACCGGTCGCTCTTGGTAGACCGACCGCCCCGGAGTGGCGTTAGTCCCGGGTTCGATCCCCGAACCAGGACTAATCTTTCTTCAACTAAGAAGCTTTCCTTTCTCAGAAATCCGTACGGATTTCCTTGTGGCTTCGTGCTACAAAACGGGTGGTTGCCAATTTCACTTTCTTAACCTTTCCGCCACCTTGCGGGCTTCGACGGAACCGATTTGCAGTATGCATAATTATCGCTATTTTGCTAGTGTACAGCCGCGGCCACGTCTGTGTAGAGCGCGCGAGCAGCCGGTTTTTGTAGAGTTACTGTATATGCTACCTTTACTCTAGTTTTTGCTCTGCGGGGCGACACCTTGAGGCAGTTTCGGGCTCTGACGTGGTCAGCCTGACTGTATACTAGGCCGCGCATGCTCCCGACACACCACGTCAGAGCCCGAAACTGCGTCAACGTGCCACCCCGCAGAGCGAAAATCGGCTGCTCGCGCGCTCTACACAGACGTGACCGCGGCTGTACGTGGTTGGCCCGTGTCACTGAGTAGGCCAGTAACCTACGCCGTGCCGCTTCGCGGTTTTCACTTTTGTAGCGTTAGCTACACTTGCCTAGCCACAGCAGGTTTCGCGGGGGTCATCATGAGCCGTGCTGCGCATGCGCGCGTGACTCGCCGCTGCTGCTCTGCGCATTCGAGAGGGGTGACGTCGTAGCCATGGCGCGCGCAGCTATTAGATGCGAAGTATCTTAAGGCGGAGCTCAATCCGGTGGTGGTGTGCGGCGTGACCACCCTTACTGCGCATGCGCATACCCTCTCCACATACCTCCTCTCCACTCCCCCTCACCATTTCCCCTGTCATCTACCCTCTCCCATTTCCCCTCGCCACTCACCTTCTCCCCATTCCCCTCTTCACTCACCCTCTCCCCTTCCACTCTCCACTTTCTCTCTCCCCTCCCCTCTCCCATTAGCCTCTCCCCTCCCCCTTTCCACTCTTCCTCTGAAACGCGGGCTAGACATGCCGAAATATTCTCCTGCGCAACGCCGCGATGAGCTCGAGCGCATGCGCGTCCCCTCCCCTTCTCTCTCCTCTCCTACGCTGCCCCCTCTCGCCCGCCTGTCGACCGCGTTCCCCGCTCGCCCTGTGAGAATTAACGGCCAGGCTAGATGGAAGATACGACGCGCGTAGCGTCGCTCTTCGCGTTCCACGACGCGAGCTCGGTAGCATGCCCAACGAACGCCAACGGAACGCGATCGCGCATGTGCTCCGGCTTCGCATCTACTGATGGTCCCCTTTAGCGGGAGATGGTGTATTCGCCTTCGTTGTGCAGTCGCCGTCTGATAGTGCGCTGGTGCCGCTTGATAGCGCCTCTCACTGGCGTTTGCATGTGGGTAACGCCATGGAGAAGCAGAGCGCAAATGCTGCTCAACGGCGCAGAAGAGCCGAGAAGCTTATGTCATCGGATCCCGAAGTAGTTGCCTGGCAATTAGCGCTTCAGCGTAAGAAGAATGAACAGAGGAACGCTAAACGTGCTGCAGAAAGCTAAACGTGCTGCGGAAATCTGGAAAGCTCAGAATAATCAGCTGAACCTTTGCTAACGCTACGTATATCCTTGCATAGCCGAGCTAAGCCACTGCAAATTTTTTGCTAGCATCACTACTGCCGCGTCGGGCCAGCCTACGATCGCCAGCCTACAAAGAAGGTCTCCGTAAGCACAGTCCGTGATATTCAGGTCCGTCGCACAAGGTTCTCGCGGATGAAGTGCAAAGAAATGTTTTGCATGCACTCACAATCATCACGAATTATATCCGTTGAAATCACGACATGATCAAAAGAAACATTAATTTCAGCTCTAAACAGTTCATTTAGCTTGCGCCCACTAAAAAAAAAAAAAAACATGAAGCGTGCTCACTGCGCGTACTTGGTTTTCAGGTCGTGGCCATGGCCCAAGCAGTTTACCTAATTCGGTCGGCATGATAGCAAGAAATGCACCTGCATTCATCTTGACGTCACATATGTTATTGATAATTTATAGCGCTGCTGCTACATGTCCATTTCCGCTCCGTTTTTTCTTTCTTGTTTTTTGCCGAATGCGCACAAGAGCTATTTCCTGTTGTAGACGTTTGCACGTATGTAAAGACACTACACGTCTGCTTACATACAGTGCACATTAAAGAACCCCAGGTGGTCGAAATTTCCGGAGCTCTCTACGGCGTGACTCATAATCGTATCGTGGTTACAGCACTTATAACCCCGGAAATTATCGTTGCTTGCATACATTTATCAGTTTGTTTGCTTGTTTTTTTTTTTAACCCAGAAACAGTGGAATGATATGTCCTTGGCACGTATCTACTGAAATAAAAAAAAAAAGGCGAACAGCGGAAAGCGTGGCTTTTGGCGTAATCAGCGCATCCTAGCGTCGATAGTGTAATCCTAGGATACGTGCCCAACTCCGATATTCCTTGGCTATCGCAAGGCGAATCTGGGCTTTCAGTCGGCATCACCGTATAGTGCTGGAGTCTATGTACACCGTGTCTGTGTTGTGAGTGTCAGGCATGTCTGGAAAATAAGCACACGCGGTACGATATCGCCAGCCTGAACAAAGCTGTAGCGCTACGGTGATGCCGACTGAAAGCACAGATTAACCTAGCGATAAATGAAGGCAGCAGACGCTAGGCTGCGCTAACTTCGCCGCAAGCCTAGCCACGCCCCGGAAAGTCTCAAGTTCCAGCCATCGTCGATGGGGGCGAGAAAATCGACACGTCGCTGCTAAAAAAAAAACATATATAGTGATTCCCCTCAAAAGCCTGCCCTCGTGAACGCACAGTTCACAATCGCTGTAATAAGCGCAATATTTAAATCAACGATAGCTATATTTTAGCAAAAAAAGAGTGATCTTTCTTACATAATTGAAAGGTATTACTTGAATTCCGTGTAGTGCGTAGTACCCATGAGCACTAAGTTTGCTGTTTAGCGATTGCGATGCAGTAATATTCAGCAGAGGTTCACACGTTCGACCTCATCGAACTGCCATGTGACTTCTACCCTGGATTCTCTGACCAGTGACAAAGCAGAAAATCCGCGCCGCTGCTCTTCGGCGGCCGCAGCTAACGCGCAGATGCGCAGTTAGTTTTCATCCGATGGTAGGTCTAGTCCGCTGCTTTCTTGCAAGCATTCTTTTGTAATTCGCTCATGCAGCCACATTGTAGTTATGGTAAGTATTCGCTGTACTGCTGTATCGTGCCGCAAGAGTTCTGATACCGGCGAAGGCAGCGACTCCTGCGGGTTCCCCGGCGATGACAGGTAGATTCGTTTTGCTGACGCGTGCATATTTGTTATTTTTCGTGGGTTATTGCATTATGATGCTTTGTTGCCAGTGTCAGTGGTGTGTACTTATGTACGTACATCTGCAATGATCCTACACGTGTTCGAATGCTTACGCTTCTCTCGACTTCCGCTCCAACGTGATTTCTTTGCGTAAACCCCCACCTGCTTGATGTCCTCAGCTTGACGCAGTATCTTGTAATACGTAAAAACCTGGGGGTGTCAAGCAGTGCTCATAGAAAGCAAGTGATGAAATTTGAAGCTGTCGCATATCACTGTAGCGGATGATGCTGATGTTTTACGACTGCATCGTAATGCAAGTTAGTTATTGTGAACGCTAACTGACGGTGCAACCAGGCGAGACACGCTTTGCTGTACGTTTTGTCTCTGAAGACGAAGGCGAGCCGTTTACGAGCTCCTGATAATGGTTTGAACTCGATAATTTTATTTATTACATTAAAAGAGCATTGCTGGTTTGCTGTCAATAAAGAATATTGTTCTCTGAACTCACTCGTGAATTGTTTGTACTGGTGCCAGTACATGTCCTTCGACTTCCTGTAAACCTAGTACACACCTGCACTAACCTGCACAGTGTTCCGTAGGGCGCCGAGGCATGTTGCTGGGCGTGGACAAAAGAGTACGAGCGTCCTCTTTCGCAACATCGGCGCATGCGCACGGAATACGGTAAAAAAGAAAACTAAAAAGCTGTCGTTTTTCTCAAACACACGCACACAAAAAAAGAAAGCAATGCAAAGCAGGTTTCGATTCCGCTTCCTGTTTGCAGAGCGCCATCTCTTGGGTGCCATGGGTAGTTCCATGCGCAGCGCAACTTCTTTTTCGTGCCGTTGTCAAAGCTGCAGTTTCCCTTCTCTAAACTAGTTCTTTATTCTATGGCCTAGCGTCGCTATTCGAAAGCCGCTATTCGCGTTTCTTTTCATCGCGATTGTACAGTAGCGCCTGATACGTATTAACAGCGTCGTATATGTTACTGATATGTATATATTATTTTTATTGTTGTTGTTGCTTTGTTTTTGTTGTTGTCGCTTGCTGCTCTTCTATCAACTTATGTTTCGAAGTGATCTAGCTTTGAAATGATGTATGTATTTCAATTACTGTGTTAAACACAACTGTCTCTGTGCTGCCGTGAAACCTTGTAATGGGGGCGGCGGGCTCGTCAAGCTGCCAAAAGACAGCTTTTATTCTCCGCTCCTTTGTCTGTTTTGAAATGGACAAAAATAAAGTTGATTGATTGATTGAAAGTCACCGTCAAAAGTTTAAGGACCACGAGACATTATAAAAAGCTGAATATTCCTGTTGCTTCGACAGTGTGCCTTGAATTTATATTTACGACCTGTCGTAAGGCGAGCTAACAATGTGTGCCGTGCAGCTCGACCGAATACAGTCGCAAATTGCTGAGAAACATAGTTTTCATGGACCTTGTGGTCTCTGAACTTTTGACGCCGACTGTACATCATTTAGCATCACGAAACAAAATGATCGTCGCGACCAAAAAAAAAAAAAGCCTAAACTCCGCAAATAACGTAACTATCGTTGCGTGTGGCGTTTAATTTCCGCGCCATGGTAATTCTCAAGGCCACCGCACCAAAATGGCGGGTGCGCTCGTGCTTACATGCAGAGCAGAGGACGGTCATGTGTATGGTGAGAGGGAGAGAGGCCTCCTCGCGGCTGGTGTGGAAGTGGTCGACGAGCCCCACGTAGATGACGCCTGCGGCCCGCACGCTCACCGTGGTCATCATCATGCACCAGCTGAGGAAGAAAAGCACCACCCAGCTGCGCCGGGAGTCCATGCCGGGCGGCGTCGAGGAGGACGCCACTGGCGCGCCCGACGACGCCATCTTAGAGGGTGATAGGCTGCGAGGAACGAAAAAAAAATTCAGCGGCGATTAAGGCAAATGCGCGAGAAGCGCATCATCATTGTATTTAGTTGCGCATAGTTACCTTAAATTACTTTGAAAGCAAGCACTTGGTAACAGTAGACAACATCAGGGAACATATATGGAGAAATTGTGTTTCCAGAAGGTGCTGCGCGTATGGTTCACGAGGAAGTGTCGTACTGGCCTAGCCTGAGTATGGGTGGGAGGGGAGGGTTGAGACTTCACCCCCCCCCCCCCCAGAAATTTTTCAGTTTTGCATGTGAATATATACATGCACACAAACAAACACATGCACGAACATACACAGAGTGGTTGAACCCCCCTCCAAAAAAAAAAGATTTCTGGCTACGCCCCTGAAGTGTCGGTTATTTCTTTAAATTATCTGAGGGAGACTGGGCTAAGGGACACTTGACAGACAAAATATTGGAGACGGACGCTCGGGCGGAGCGATTGCCGGCCAGGCCTGCCAGGATAAAACCACTTGTAGCAACAACATCACCACAACCACCATCCAACAACCAGACAACATAATCCAGTGCTGTCATTATCCGAGAGAATACGGAAGCCTTCACAGAGCGGACTTTATCTTCTACACTTTCCTTTCTATTTTGCCTTTTCTAACGTTAACGCATTAAAACAACTCGTAAGAACCTGATCCCGAACCCCGTGTTCAATCGTTTAACACTAATCTTATTTCCAAGGTCTTATTCAGTAGTTTCACTTGAGCGTGTGTAAGCTTCATGTGTGAAACCACTTATGTATCATATGTGCCTCCGTGATCTACGATCATCCGGCATGACAAAAACGCTATCTGGGGGGCGAAAGGCCACGAGGAACAAAAAACAACACGCCAAAGAATCCGCTCACTAACCCTAGTTTCAGTCGACATAGCATCCCTCATTTTACCCGCGATAGAAAGTTTCACGCGACACAATGTGCCGTCAAACTGAACCCACTTGAATTAATATGCTACCACTGTGCAAAATGTGAGTGATGATAAGGCAGCGGTTTATCCGGGAGAGCTGCATCTCGATATACTATTTATACCCAACATACTGCTGCCCTTTTATCAGACGTCAACGTTAAATAAATCAGACGTCAACTTACGCAGATAAGTTCCAGGTCTTCCCCGCGACGGGATTCGTATGTAGGCGGTCGAACTACCAGACGTGTCTCTAACGGAGGAGCACGCGATAGCCGAAGTGCTCTAAGAGGTATCGATTCAAACGACTACTGCACCACTGGACTGTGATATAAGGATACAGAAAAGCTATGGCGCGTCATGGAATATCACTTGCATTACAGGAACTGCGCCACGACACCAGCTGAATCGATACTGTTCAAGCTAAGCTAAAAACCTTTGAGCGACATGCACAAGCTTATCGACGCTGTGCCCGAGTGCTACACTGAAGTGCTCCGCTTCGCTTTTCCGATAACGTTTGTCGATGCATGCGCTTTCTCCTGTAGCTCTACATTCTCATTACTTTTTTTTTTCTATTCTTGCATACAGTCAAGGGCTTAACGGTCTTTCGCGTGTCATGTTGTTGCTACATTGTCCTTTCTTCGCAAACTTTTTTTTTTCAGCTCGGAGTCAACATTGACTACCCTCAAGCCCTGCTGTACAGTGCAGAACTGTCCTTGCATTACACAGAAATAAACAAATGGAAAAGGTTTATCGACATTTAAACAAACAAAAGATAGCTATGCCACTCAAAATACTTCTAACTGCGTGCAACACTGTCTAGAGGGAGGGAAGGAAGAAAACAGAAGAGAGAAGGCAGAGGGAGGTTAGCCAGAAACATGTCCGATTGGCTACCCTATGCTAAGGGAATGGGAAAGGGGAATGGAAAGATGAGAGAGAGAGAGAGAGGAGGGCAGGAGAGAATGCCTTTTTCGAGCAAGCATAGAATCAAGCTCGCCAAACCTAATTTCGTGTGGAACCACAAAAGCGCGACCACCAAAACGAATACGCGATCTCTTTCCAAAGCATGTGCGCTACGCTGCCAGCGACCTTGAGGCTGTTTAAGAGAGTCCACGTGCTAAGTCGACTATTCCATGTCCTTGGGAAAGAAAAATAACTATCTTACTCGCCATTTGGAGGTCTATAGTGTCAGGAACACCACGGGAATCGCAACATGTCCCCTGACTAATGAAACCAACAGACAGTTGTCTCTTGGTTTCATTAGTTGTGCTTAACAAAGAAGCTAGCCCCACGAACAATTCCCCTTCTTACGTACTTTAACGTGCCCTGAGCATAGGCGTGCGCAGGGTTCCCCATCAGGGGGGGGGGGGGCAAAGTTCATCGCGGTGTCCCCCACCCTACTAAGCCAACGTACGGGGCAGATTTTGCCCCCCCCCCCATCTTAGGTGACTAGAACGGCCAATTTACGGGGCAGATTTTGCGCCGCCCCCTCTTAGGTAATTAGGGGGGGCAACTGCCCCCCCCTGCCCCCCCCCCCCCCCGTGCGCACGCCTATGGCCCTGAGTTACTCAGAAAGGCAATGTAATCAGCCGCTCACAGGTTACTAAGGTATTATCCATTAACTCTTATCCCCAACTGTTCCCAATAGAAGGCTCTGAAAACCTCGTCCACTAACTACTACTTACTGACTGACAGCCACTAGCTACTCCGTACTAACCGACAAAGCTAAAAGAGATGAAGATATGAAAAGGATTCGTCCGAACAAAAGCAATAAGACGGCTGACAACGATCGCAGTCGTTCAGTGAGGCCCGACGCGCTCATCCGACGCGCATTGAAACTGAAGCCAAAAGCTTCTCTCTCTTTCTCTCTCTCTCTTTCTTTCTTTCTTTTTTTTTTCTGGTGACTGCCAACGCTAGAGAAGGCCAACCCGGAAATCTTGAGCCAAATGGAGAAGCCCACCCAGTCTCCACGACCTAAAGGACCTGTCTGCGTCATTAACCGGCCTCTACGCCGACCACGCCTACATCGCGTTAGTCGCTTCCGCATTCACCGCCGTTAACGGCTGGCGCCTGCTACGAAGCCAAGGCTGGGGAGCAATAAACGTTTATTTGTTTGAAAAAACAGCTAAAAAGTGTTCTCTCTTCGCCCCGGGTGGGCGGCTTTCCCAAACCAGAAAGTCATGCCTGGTCCACCAGAGAAGTCTGGCAGACCAGGCACGGGAACAGTGGATGAAATAAAGAATATTTGGTAGACGACTCCGTCATTGGCTTGCGATTTAATGAAGACTATGCTGCTGTTCTTAGAGCGAACAGCCAATGTTAACAAACACTAACGAACATTTACCACCATTTACCTGTGTTCTAACGGTTTTGTCCGGTTATTTCATGAACTGTAATGTTTCTTTGCTTATTCTTTATTAGATATTATATAACTTTTTAGTTACACTTTTCCGAAGTGCCATTATAAAGTGTTTCTTTTCGGACCCAAACTAGCCTATGGCTATGGGTCCACACAGTGTATGCAAACTTTTTGTAAAAAATGTGAGCAATAAAATTCAATTCAATTCACTATCAATCATGCAATCATCGGTGTGTTACAGTTCTGGACAGTTTACGCTGAAGTTTAGAAACGGCATTGAGCCCCAGTCATCAGGGGCGGCGCCAGGGAGGCACGCCTTCGAGTCAGCAGTCGAGCAGCATAACCACTAGACCACAGTGGCGGGCTAAGATGGCCGCTGTCGGCTTAGCTGTCTATAATGCCGCCTACGGTGAGTATTGGAACACAGCCCATGTAGCCACATTCGGCTAATATTATCCATAATATAGGCAACATTAGCTAGTACTAGCCTACATAAGCCATCAATTCCAACATCAATTCCATCAATAGCCAACTCTAGCTTGAGCTATTCAGTGCTGAAAGTATTGGTAGTACGCGAGTAACCACAGTAAAGCTAGGCAATCGCTCACCCCTCTTCACAAATCACAACCACACATTACGGATAATTTACATATCACAAATAAACACGAATGCTTACGCGGGTGCTTAAACACGAATCCAGTGTTCCTTCTCGTACTGTTCACGACAGCATCCATTTTCACGACCTAAACTGCTGCCTTCGAGGAAAAAAAATGTCTAGTCGGTTCCACGCCGTAAATGCCGTCGGACAGCGAAGGTGTTTGCCCCTTTTGTTCGGTCCCTTTAAGTCTCTTCTTTCAGATTGTCTAATTACTTTTAAGTCATAAGTCTAAGGCACTTCTTTTATATCGCTAGTTGAATGCTGATTGGTTGAATCTAGGCTACGTCACGCCCACGCCGCCCTTCGACATCTATCATGCACGTGACACCCATTTCGTTACACTCACTCTACGTCAGCATTACGTAAGCTTCATCACGTGATCTCGTCTCAATCTACTGTTTGAATAGCCCGTCTTACGTAAGCTTCATCACGTGACCCTCCTTTCTCTCTCATCCTCCCATCAGACCTCCTCCTCCTCCTCCTCCTCTCCACCCTTGTCACGTGACTTTCTTTTGCGTGAAAAGGACAACGATGCCGAAGGCACAGGGTCAGCATTAACAGCTTCGCTGCAAAAATAATAATTATAATAATAAAAGCAAGAAGAAGAAGGAATGGAAACAGAGAAGCGAGCTTCTCCCCGCAGTGACGACCACTACGGTGAAGCCAGATTTGGCGAACTGCTCTTATGACCAATCAGTCAAGCATGGAAACGGACAGCATGCCTGCAGCTGTCGAGCGCGCACACAATGAGCTTGATCGTCGCATTGTACCCCTACCTGTGTTGTCAAAGTGGTCAATACCAGGCGGCGTGTCGGTCCGGTACTTCATCGTCTCGAGAATCGGCCCGCATTTTTTTTTAATCCACGGACGGACGAAATTTTTTGTCAGGCTCGCTAAAAACCTTGCTCTGTGTTCGCTATTTCCGCATTCAGCAGCCACGTGTGCCGGCTCACACGCCCTTCCACCAGAACTATATCGATGTCCTCGCATTGTATTGTATAATATTCTTTCTTTCTCTCTCTCTCTCACACACAAACGCACATACTTTCCTATAGACACACGTGTGAGAGACGCATGTTCTCCTTGCAATTCCTAACTTTTTTTTTTTTTGCATCGCGAAGTATTCGCTCCGGGAACGTTGAGTTTCAATGTAGCGCCATTGCGTCACGAAGCGCGACACAGCTACGCAGCAACTCTGAATGGAAGTTGTGAAACGTTGTCAAAGTTGAAGTTTGAAGTTTATTCAATGTTTAGTACAGACACAAAATTATAGAAAACACTGAAGGGTGACCTCCTTATAATGTGAAAAAGAAAACACCAATACTGCTTAACAGCAAAAAAAAAAAAAAAAAAGATAGCAAAATATTCAGAATACCAAGTAAAAAGATTAAAAACGTGGGCGATTCACATAGTTAGGTAAACAATAATACAATGAAAAACAAAACGATAGGGATAAGTAAATGTAGAAAAAAAAAACAAAGCAAACAATAATCAAAACGAAAGAGTTGAAGTGCGAAGGCGAATATAATTTTTTCAGCCTTAATTGCCGTTATAGCGTTTGCTTGTACCACAGTTGTCATTCGTCTCAGCGCGTATCTGCGCACATAATGCGATCGACAATTAAAATCAGTCATTTAATTAGTGTCTCATGAGACTATGGGCTTTCGTCTACGCTATCCTTAGCGTTGCCTAAATGGACAGACTTTTCGCGGTACCGAAGAATCAGCTATAAAGGCACCTGTACTTACTGGTGCGCCTCCGAAATTAAGGCATAGCACGGTCAACACTCTATAACAAAGAAAGGAGTTCTTTTACTCTTCTCTGAGTCCTGACTTGCAATGTATGACTCTTTTTAAAGTGACACGTGAACTCCCTTTGGAGATCAGTATACTCTCCTAGGAGAGTCGTGGGGATCGAGAGTTAAAGGGTCTCTTCAAAGAGAGTCATATATATACGTGGTAAGTCATAAAGGAGTAAAAGGAGTCTTTTACTCATAAAGGAGTAAAAGGAGCTTTTTTTTTCTCAGACTGAAGGCGAGTGAGGTACGTTAAACGACATGAACTACAGGAACAAGCAATAAAAGACAAAATATAGCACGAAAATGAGACAGTCATACAACGCGGTTATAACACACGTCCACGTCCATACAACGGCATAGCATAAAGAAAAAAACTCTCTGTGCGCCAAATGTACGTACTGCGCGTTCGTTTTCTGCTTTTCTTTTCTATTTTTACGTTGACGAACAGGCACATGACTAATTGCAGTACGGCTGCGCAGAAAACGCACAGTGCCTCCTGACATGTGGTGGCGTTGCGAAGCGAAGCTGCACGAATAATCTTCCGGAAATGAACGGCCTCAACACGAGCCAGCAGCTGGGCGAAGCGTTTATGAAACTTATCCGACAGGTGCGTAAGAAAGGTAACCGTGGCGAACGTTCCTGAAGGGAAATTAGAGCGCGGAACATGAAATAGAGCAAGGCAGACGCATATAATAGTGCACATGTATCATTTCATTACAATGTTATGAGTGTGGACCGCCAAATCGAGCCCCCAATAGCCAACACTAGCCAGAATTTGACACTATTAGCGTGTGCTAGTACTATGCGGTTATGTGCGGTAGTGTCTACAGGTGTCTCTATCTATCTATCTATCTATCTATCTATCTATCTATCTATCTATCTATCTATCTATCTATCTATCTATCTATCTATCTATCTATCTATCTATCTATCTATCTATCTATCTATCTGTCTGTCTGTCTGTCTGTCTGTCTGTCTGTCTGTCTGTCTGTCTGTCTGTTGTCTTCTGTCTGTTCTGTCTCTGTCTGTCTGTCTGTCTGTCTGCGTCGTCCGTCCATCCGTCCGTCCGTCCGTCCGTCCGCTAAAACAAGCAGTCACTCGCTTACTGCTTCGCGTGAAATCGACTCCCACAATGTGTGAAATCTGCCGGAATTTTTTTCAACAGCTTGAGCTCGGAGAAGTCGTTAGCGAAAATTCTCATCATCCTGAACCGGCACGCGCTCTCTCCGTCCTCTTCATCATCTTCTACTTCGCTTTTAGAACACGCGCGCCTATTTGTCCGGCATGGGATGCAATAACTCTCATGAGCGAGAGAACGAATACAGAGAAAAGGAGAGAAAGAGACAGAGAGAAAAAAAAGAAAGAAATAGAGAGAAAGACCGAGAGAGAAAGAGATAGAAAGGACTAGACACTAAGACGAGATAGAAAAAACAGAGAACAAGAGAGAAAGATAGAAAGAACGAGGAAGCTAGAAAGAGAGAGAGAGTGAGAAAGGGAAGAAAGAGAAATAAAGATAGAAAGAGCGAGAAAGAGAAAGAAATGGAGACAGAAAGAGAGTAATAGAAATAAACAGAGACAGAAAAGAGATGGAAAAATTTGAGAGAAAGAGAAAGAAAGAGAGGAAGAAAGAAAGAGAAAAAATAAAGA
>NC_051179.1:21766026-21958526 GCF_013339695.2 Rhipicephalus sanguineus
CGCTGCTGAAGTACAGTCATGGACAAATGAAATGCAAACAAGAAGTTACGAAGTGAAACAGCTTCCTCAAACAATAACTTGAGAGCACAATCTTGCATTGGTAATTATGCGGTTCCAAAGATTTTTCAAACTCCACACTAAGTGTATTGGTGAAAACAAAAACAAAATAATGTGTTTTAGTTGCACTGAACTTGCTTGTATATTACAATTGTCCATAACCGTATAATTCTACCAAGCCAAGGTGTCTGTTCTTTTTAGCTGATACATTGTCTTCATAACCGTATAATTTTACCAAGCCAAAGTGTGTGTTCTTTTTAGCTGATGCATTGTCTTGTGCCCTTTAAAGCGCCCCTAAATAACTTCTGGAAATACAAAGAACGAGCATGTTATTCTCTCCTGGTGTGTCTTTTCGGCACAATTCGGGGCGCCAGCAGTCTGTGCACATACAGGGATTTCAGGTGTGAATGTGTCCTTCTGGCTTTGCCGTGCAGTCGCATGCCTATTCTGTGCCTCATATGACTGTTGTGCGCAATCAACTGATTTCACTTCGTCCTGTGCGTTTACAACTGCACAAGCGGAGATAACAGCGTGTTGCCGAAAAGCGTAATTCCTGATAGGCTCAACGCTAGGTGCTGACATTGTTCATGTGTTTTATGAATAAATCACTGACGAGGAGGAAATAGTGCCTGTAGGAAGGCTAGTGAAGGCAAGAAAAAAAACACTCTTTCGTCTTTGAACTCAGAGGGGATTAGGGGCCTTTTATCCCTTTGTAGGTTCGCCTATACTTTTGACACGATGTTATAAAAACCAGCTGTGGTATATACATATAAACTGAAAAAAATAGCATAAAACAAATTTTATCAAAAACAAGCCAGTACTTTGCTGGAAAAATATGGGACACATATGTCCCACTGACTCATGAAGGTACAATCATGCAAACACATCGCCGAGTAATTGGGATGAAACGGCCGTAACATGTGGTGCAGAGGAGCACTTCTGATCTGTTGCAGAGAAGCATTGTGCGCACCTCATTTCCAGCAGTGGAACAGCACTGGCACATTCGCCTTACAAGCCTTTATTGGGCTGTGGTCCGTTCTTGTAAAGTTTGCTTCACCACACACACCAACCATTTTTTGGCAGTTTGTTGTCCCTTCTTCCGCTGTCAAAATGGTCGAGTACTGATGGTGTCCCTGAATATCTGCCCACTTTTCGAGAGGTATATGATATCAAGATAATTATTCCCATGCACTGTTATCTCCAATTCGGCTTAGCGAAGAGCGTGAAAATTTCGCAGAGGACTGTGTTTCTATGCATTTATCAGTCAAGTTACTGCACAAAGCTACATAAACACATGATGACTGGGAGCTGAAATCGCTTCTCTAGAAAACTTCTGTAACTAATGGAACAAATTTCAGACATTATGGCACTACTGCCACCTTCTGAAACTGCGGTAAAACAATTGTTCTCGAGCTTACATAGAGTTAGGTGAGATAGCAGCCACTTAGCGTTGTGACATCCACTTGTGACAGCTGATGTGGGGTAAGAGTTTTTCTGCAGCAGAAAAAGAGGGACATGTGTGTCCCGCTGTCGCACAAAGGGTTAACATTTGCCTTTCATTTTGTTGACACAGTATGAGAATTAAGCCAAGTGCAGGCCCAGCACGTTTTTTTGGTTCCTGTTTTTCTCGACACGCGCAGGAAACAGCTCTCTGTACGCACTGGCCAGCCCTCTGTTGCGTCAAGCGCTGAAGGAAGCCGCAGAGCTGGTGCCCTGCCACGAAGGCGCACACACCGAGATGAGCGTATACGACATGTGGCGGATGCGCAAGCCCCGTGTGCCCAACAACTCGCATGCACCACCTCTGTGAGCACAATGTACCTTTATTCAAAGAGTGTCTTCTCTGTCATTTGTTCTTTACTGCCGTCTCAGATTTAGACCAACAAAAACGGGTTTGTTAATGTGTTAGGAAAAATCTAGAGCACCAACGTAAAAGGCAAAGTGACCAGTGAAATGGTGTGTGTGGCATCCACCCTGTCCAAGATCTAGATCGTTCCCTGCACAACTTGAGAATTGAGCCACACCGCACAAGCTAAGCGAGAAGTTCAGCACAACAAAGGCGGATAAAGATGCGCCCTCTTGTCTCACATGCATGTTTGTCGTCTTTTTCTTTTCTGTGTCACGCTGTTTAATGTTGCAGTCCTAAAAATTGTAACCATTAGGTAGTTTTCTACGTTTACTGGAAAACCTAAAGCACCAGTCCTTAGCTACGGCAAACTTCAATGACGGGTCACAGCATGAATGTTCATGAGATATGTTTCATATATACCTACGAGAGAGCAGTGAGCTATCTCTGTACGCTGTAACAGAAATTCAGCTTTGGAGGCCTGTCGACAATGGCGGACAAGTACGGAGCAAATGCTTCTTTAGGCTGGGTAATGCTGGTTGAAAGGTTTAACAATATTTTTTGCGTTTATTTCTCATATATTTTGTTATAATGAATGCTCTTTCTTGTCTCTCTCAGCATAATGCCCCCTGCATCAGGCTCGGATTTCGCTTCCTTCCTGCTGAGCCTCGGAGTGGCTTCTGCACACCTGCAGTTTGTGGGAAAAGATCCGGTGAGTAATATGTACTCACCGTTACAGCAGAAGAAGCACTTAAGTGGAAACTGCTGAGGGGGTGGCTATGTAGTTATACAGACAACGTGGATAACAGTCTTTAGTTTCTGTGTCACACCATAGTCATTGTTAGTCATCATTATTTCCTTTCGCCTTGTTTTGTGTTCTTCATAGACTTGCACTCGGTTGAAGGGAGGGAACATAAGTGGTCCAGTGGGTTCACTGGGCCAAAGATTTAGATGCATACTTGGAACTTCATGTTCTTGTAGTAATCCTTGCAGAGTTTGAATTTTAAAGCTCTATTAGTTCATGTTTTTCTTTCGCTCTATCCATAGTGATCTCCTTGAAGTCATCGAAGCCTGTTTGAGTATGATAAAAATAATTACCTGAAATTCCAGTTCTCACGGGAATAAAAGACAGTGTGTCAAGAGGAGACAAATACTACTTAAAAGAAAAAGCCGCATGAGGAGCAAAATGTCATTTTGTCGAACAATTTTTTACAGTAATTGGAAACTATCTGTAGACTGTTCTAACTCTTGTGGGGTGACAAACAGGCATCGGACTACCCACCTTACCACACGGCGTACGACACGTACGAAATGGTCGTGAACCAGACCGATCCGGGCCTGCGCTCTCTGGCCAGCCTGGTGCGGGTGGTTGGCGTGCTCCTGCTGAAACTGGTGGACTCGCTTCAGCTGCCCATGCACGCGGCTGACTACGCCGAGCAGATACGCCTCGACTACGTTGTCTTTGAGAAGACCTACAGCTCACTGCTCAAGGATCACAACATCGACCTCGGTCAGTAGTGGAGCTGGCTGCTATCCCAGAAACACGAAACTGTTCTCACCCAGTTCATTGAAATGTGAGGACTCAATGAAAGGCAACAAATGCTAGCATGGGCTCTCACACTGTTTCGAAACTGTGGCAGTTAGCATTATCTTGGTGAAATGTACCGAGAATGATCGTGCTTGTTAAAACTCATTTGTTGACCACTAAGCTGGGCTTAGTGATCTTGTGTGAAATGTGACTGCTAGGTTGCAGCATTAGCAGCCTCGCTTTTCATTGGGGACAGAATGCAAAACTGTTCAAGCCCTTTGACCTATAGATCCCTGATATGGTTTTTTGCACTTATATAAGCAATTAGCCTGCAACTAAACAAAATCATTCACATCATGATTTAAGCAAAAAACCTTGTATCGGGAAGTCTATGGGCCAATAACGTTGACTCTCCTCCTAAGCCATGCTTTGTGTCCTCATATATTCATTGTTGAGCGGTCTCGCCCAAGCAACACTTTCTGTTAATGTCTACCACCATGCCATAGATGATGGAAACCACACTCTCTGTTATTTTTCTTCGTAGGAAGCGCAAAACTACAGACACGGACAGCAAGGAAGAAACACACTACACAAGTGCTTATTGTTGAGTTTATCTCGGTGCCACCAGGTGCCACCAGATATCTGGCCACTCACGTTTTCTCTTGTGGTACAAACTCACAAGTCTCACGAGTGATGTTTCAAAACAATACCATTTCCCAAAAAAAAGGGGGTGCGGCTGAAAACTCGACATGCACTGTGTGCTGCAATCTGTAGCGACGTGCACGTTTAAAACGTTATAATAAATTACACACTTTCTGCAGTGAAAAAATTACTGAAAAAAGCCTCTGTTTTGGCTTGAGAAGTGAAACCCCGTCACTGGATCTTGTTATATTCTTATCAGTTGAAACATTGGTTTATTTAAACCAGTTTGAAAGCTTTCATTATATAACAGTGTACATTTTCTTGCCTTAGTAGTAGTTCATTAGTTTCAGAATAGATATTCAGTGTAAAGGGCACACAATCAATCCGTCGCACAAATATGAATATTTTCTTCAGAGCCACTTTCCAAGTCCTTGATCCAGTTCGAGCAGGCAGCGCTGAACTTCCACGACAACTACGAGGAGATGAACAAGAACAAGTGAGGAACTTTTTATGCACTACTGAATAGTTAAATTGAAATCCCTTTCTTGGTCCATTCTGGGTCCATTCTTTACTAAAACATAGTAAAGAAATGTAAGATGAGGTTGTTCTACCACTTCCTAATTTGCTTCTGTAGGGCATAGGTGTGAGCAGTGCTCCATTGCATGTAATATTATTCGTTAATATTACAGGTGCAGTTAATTTAGACTTGTATTCCAATTATATCACAACTTTAAATTCGAACTATTTGAATAAATTAAATAACAGAAGTAGGCTTACAGCCAAACCTCAACGTATAAAACAAGTGCCTCGTTACAAGAATGGAGTTATACACACAGACCCAGTCATGCTGAAACAAATTCACATGCAAATCAGTCTCATTTACGGCAATTGGTGTCAGT
The DNA here is from genome assembly GCF_013339695.2 of Rhipicephalus sanguineus. NCBI lineage: Eukaryota > Metazoa > Arthropoda > Arachnida > Ixodida > Ixodidae > Rhipicephalus > Rhipicephalus sanguineus. The sequence continues at coordinate 21,770,999 of NC_051179.1, forward strand.
TTAATCGTTGTATATGGGCACCTGCAAATATATACCAATAAAATTTTTCAACTAACCAACCAATCTGCAAATATATGCAGAAGCTGTAACATCAAACCTGGCCACATTTTCAACTATTATTGCCTCCTTGAAAAGGCCGTGTTTCTCTTGAAAGTGAAGCAAGGAAAGGCTTAGTTAACCGAAGTCGTTAATTTACTGCTTTGAACGACTAAGCGGTTTCAAAAGGTATCGAAAGCAAAGTGGACGAACTGTCATTTTGGTGCTCATTTTAATCAATATATTTTTGAGTAGTCCAACTTTGTATAACTGTGCACTCAGAGTGCATCCGTAATTCCCAGAATAGTTGAAAGCCTCCATGCTTACTAAGCTGTATGAGACTGTATGCAGCGCAAGGAAATTACGCCTGTATAGTTGCTTATTGCATTGGATGTAGTAGTGTTAGTGCTGCCTGTACTTCATTTTTGATGAGATTCGCCATTGTGTGCTCTGCATGTGTGTAAATTTCATAAATTAAATGATGAATAGCTGTAGATGTACAGTGAGTATATTCACAGCCATTTGGTGCATCGGGTAGTAAAGTTGGGCATATTTTCTTACCATCTCTACACATTTCGTCTGTCACGGTGTTTAACTAAAGTGTGTTGTACGTAAAATTGCACAATGCACTTTTACAGCCGTTGACCTGTCTCAGGGACATTATGTTGTAATGCTGCCTTTGTTTCTGTGTACAGCTTGCTACTGGCTCTTCAAGAGTACAATGATCGGCTGATGCAGCTGGAGAGGGCGTTCCTTTTGCCCGCGGCGTATCCACATCACCCGCACTACAGGTGAACACACACTCTAAGTTGTTGTCCAAGTCAGGCAAAAACTGATTAGATGATTTTTCAGCTGACTGGAATAACTTATTGAAAGTGTAGGTCATCGTTTCACTATGTGGGAAATTCCACCTTTAAAAATGCATCGGTGACACTGAAATTTCATACTAGTGCTGTTCTACATGGCAACACAGAGCCAGTACTTGTCTCCGTTTGTGCCACACCAAAGTTCAGTGGACAGTATTGTTAAAGACATTTACGTTATGAAGGTACTCTGTTATGCATTTCATAACACAGTTTGCCCCCCTGTTAATGGTGGGGACACTTTTGTTCACGATAGTTTACGGGATAACATTGGTCATGGTGCAGGGTCAACAAATGTTTTGTGAGTATGCAGATCATCATGCTAGTATGTATTTGAATACATGCTGCAAACACTAGTGAAAGAGGCAGCATGTGTCATTGGCTGTTGTCTTGCTGGAGCATTCGCTCGGAACAATCTCCTCTGGTGCTTCATCTTAAATGTGCTTAAGGCACCTTGGTTTAGGAATCTCTCAAACAAACCAGCAGAGCACATAGATTGTTTGGTGGAAGTCGTGTCTGCAAAGTATGAAACAGTTGTGTGGTGTGAAAACGGTCCAAATATTAAACATACATTTAATTATTGCAGCCTTTCTTTTGAGGGAGCTGCACTTTGAGAGGGGTGTGAAAGTCGCCTGCACGAATGCCCGGATGCAACAGGCACTCCTTGTGACGTCACTGACCATAGTCCAATGTGGAGCACACAGTGCCACCTCTGAAGACGCCCCTCTAAGAAAAATGGAAAAATAAAAAGAAAGAAATTAAGAAGGAGGCAGGGTTCATGAAGGAACATAACACACTGCCCCTGCTCCGGCAAATGAGAGAAGTCAGGGAAAGTACTCCACTTGCAGACACTAGCTGAAGCGAAGGGGGGGGGGGTTCTCAGTCTCTGTTGACGATGGCCCTCTTCTTGGGGTGACACGGTAACAGGGCAGCATCAGCTTAGCCTGGGGAGAAGGGGATTGGGGTTTCAAACCCTCCCCCCCCCCCCCAAATGTTTAAATTTTGCATGTATACATACACCATACACATACAAATACATGCACGAACATACTGAAAGGTTGGTTAAAAAATTCCCCTAAAAAAATTTCTGGCTACGCCACTGCAGGGCAGTACAGTTTCTTCTCTGCACTTGAAAGATTATTTTAGTAAAATGTTATCTAGATGGCACCTTATAAGTTCTGGTGTCTAAACAAAACTTGCTATGGGGCCTGGTGAGGGTTCCTTTAAAGCAGGGATCGGCAATTTGCGGCCCGCGAGACATTACTATGCGGCCTCCGGCACAACGTCAGAATTTTCCCCCTCCCCTTGTCACTTCGTATCTGAAGGCCGTCATGGCATTTTTGACCTCAAATGGGGTTAGACAGGAACAAAGAAAGATCGCCTCCATTTGCCATTATGCCCCATCTTCACACTTAGCCGGAATTTAGCCAAAATTTTGCCAGAACTTAGGTAGCTGTGTACATTATTGTCAGTTCGTCAAATTTTTTTCTCTTTGCCTGCAAGGCCTCCCCCCTCTCCCCCCCCCTTCGATTTGATGTCCGGTCCCCGCTGTGCTGGCTTCATGCAAATTGCAAATTGGTTTTCACCCTCAAAAGGTTGCCGACCCTTGCTTTAAAGAACTGATACATTTCAAGTTCGCTGTATATCACTAAGAAATGCACCTGTTGCTTGCACATAGCTGCTAGCTCAACCTTCGTTTGTGTCATCGTCATCCTTTGGTGCCTGTAAGTTCACTAGGAGTTCGCACTGCGCGCAGAATCACATTGTAGAAATCACGTCATGAGGATGTTGTCTGACCCTGGTTTGGGTTTGGGGATGGCAGGCATGTCATCTATGGGCCGGACGTGGACAGCGGTTACCGCAGCGTGCTGTTCCCGCACCTGACGGCGGCCATCTCCAACGCCCGTCAGGACAACCACTCCCCAAGCTGGAACCGCGTGCGCGAGTGCCTCTCCTATGTCGTGAACGCCCTCCGATCGGCCACCAACGTTCTCAGCAGCGCCGTTGTCAGCTGGCACACTGCTGAGCTCTAAACGGATGCAGCGACGGTGCCCGGTGCAATCCCAATTGTTCACTATACTGTCCATTTCATCCCTCCCGGTGATTGCTGCTCTCCATCCAAGCACACTTTAACATCACGTGTATATTACAGCTTAAGTTATCGTGCACGAACTGACCTGTATTGCAAGGCTGTTCACGTTATGAACCAAAGTTATAGTTCTCAGATTCCTTACGTTCCTTGCGCTGACTACGTTTCTTGCATTGCAGATTGGTGGTTGAGAATTATCATTAACTTGTGTATAGGACTAAAAGGTATCTCTTAAGTTTGATTTGTATAGCATTTAAAGATATGTTGCCTTACTATTTACTTGTGCGGTGGCGTAAGAGATTGCAGAAAATATGTTGCTGCAAACGATATTAGACATGGCCCGTTTGAAGCTTTGTGCTGCAAACGGCTGGATGAGAATACTTCCATTTCATCCCACATGCATTGTAGCAGATTCAGTTACACGCTGCTACAGTTTCCTAACCTTTTAAGGTTATTAATTCATGCTCAGAGTATAGTCATTGCACTAGCTGAAGTGTCATTTTCTTTTTTTAATTAAGTGTTAATTAATTGCACCATGTTTTATCCAGTCATCCTTTTGGCCGGCTTTGTTGTTCAATGCCATCATAAGAGCAGGAGTACTGTCTAACATGCCAAAGTTGTAATTTATTTGCTGCTCGCATTTTAAAATTTTGCCGGCACCCGAGTCACATGTGTTGCACATTGCATAAATTCTGAGCCATTCCTGTACTTAAGGGATTCTAAAGGGCAGCTATGATGTAGTTTAAACCTGTATATTATTATTATAGAGCATTGTTTTAATTTGTTTCGTGGGAAGGAGTTTATTACTGGTAGAAAAAAAAATGGAAGACTAGACTTGCTTCTGTCGAGTTTCATGACCACACTAAAAAGCTGGTACATCACTGCGGCTTCGTGAATTTCAGGACATCTTCACATAATTGCACAGTTATCGTGCAAAAAAAGAAAGTTCTCAAAACTTAGTGAGTTGTATCTTTGGTTCACTTAGAATGCGACACAACCTTCCTCTAATGACAGAGCTTACTACATGTATATACTCTGGAGAATGCACTGTCAAAGTCGTCGACATTACAGGAAGATGGTGTGGTAACTCCAAGATGGTATGACCGCTTTTATTCCTTCGCATCCTTTCGGCTTATCAATTTTCAACTCACAATATTGATGACATTACTCACATTTTGTTCACAATCAGTATTCCTGATATTCAGCTGACCCAGCTTAAGGGGAGACGTGGGTCTTGAAAAGTGTATTTTTAATAGTTGGGTGAACGGAACGAAATTTAATACACTTATTCAGTTTTTTCTGCAGATTCCAAATCTCTGAGTAGATTTTTAATAGCTGCATTGGAACAAAATATGTGCTAGTTCTATAACGTTTTCTAGCACAATTCTTACGGGGATTTTTGGCAACTTCTTTTCATCAAATACAAAAGCAAGGTATGCGGCAAGACTGCCAGAAAGCTGTTCTAGCCAATGATGCTATTTATTTTCTTATAACGCTGTTTACCAAAATGATACTTCTCGATAATCATGAAGTGTATGAAGCAAAAATTTTTCACTCATATTTGCATCCGTTTATTTTGCATTTGAAGTTCGATGAAAACAATCAAATTAGCATCATCGGCTAGACACGCTCTCTGGCAGTCTTGCCACATATTTTGTTTTGTCTTTGACAAAGCAAAGTTGCCAAAAAGTATCGTAAGAAATATGCTCTCAGAAATTGCATAACGTTTGTACTAATGCAGATAATAAAAATCTACTTGAAGATTTGGAATCTGCAGAAAAAACTGAATAAGTGTATTAAATTTCATTCAGTTAACCCAACTTATAAAAAAATTTTTTTTCAAGACCCACGTTTCCCCTTAACCCAACATTCCTCTGCAACGTTCCTTTAGGCCTTTCTTTTATCATGGTCACTGATATGAAATAACATCTCAAACACGCCCTTGACTGTTCCTATCTCATTATCCAGCATATCAGCTGTGTCATCCAGCATGCTGTTAAAGTATTTGTTTGCTTTTAATTTGCTCCTGTTCATTAAAATGTACCTCTTGAGATGGATCACATTAGTTAGATTATGGTTAAAGCATAACAGACGAGTGATACACGTGGTCAGCAATACGGCGACCGATGTACCTTGCCATTGGAGCGTGCGGACACATTCATGCTCAAGTGCTGCATGTGGATGCAAAGTATATATTGCTTTGTGATTTTTATTGGTCACTCGCTTGAGCTTACGGTAGTCTATGCTGACGTCCAGCGAGCTTTCGATGAAGTTTAATATGGGCAAGACATGGAAAAGCAGCCGCAGTTCTTGCTTTGTTGCAAAAAAAAAAAAGTTTGTCATTTTATACGTAACTTCACAAAAAACCGTGTGGTGTCGTTGGTGAGACATTTTAATTTGACACAGTTTGGAGTTTTGCAAATATTCTTTAAAGTTGGCAAAGCACATATTTTCTGTAAACATTCAAAAGCTCTTCGTTGAATCAATTGCATGAACATTTACAGCCATCTGTTTCACCATCAATTTTAAGTCACATTATTCATGTTGGCAGCTTGCACACAACATATATTTTTTCACTTACCTGCTTGCATTCATCGCTTTTTTTTTAGTTTAGCATTTTTTTTCTTTAAATAGTGCTAGTTGCCTGAAGCAGTGTGTATATACATTCACACACACATAAGATGGCTCTTTGGGCCTGTTGGTATGCCATTAGTGGGCATAATGTTTGCACCTTGTGTGTTTCATCATTTCTTCTTGTGTTGTGTCCCTTTGTGCAATGTTATACCCACTAATACATGCATACCTTACATACATAACTGGCTGTGAGGATCACTCAGGAGCTTGTCTTACACTTCTTTTATTATTCGTGACCGTTTAATCATGAATTTTTAGTTACGCGACGTGATTTACTGATGCATGAACGTCACAAAATGTCTTTATTAGCTGTCCAGATTAGAAAGTTGAGAGATGTGTTCTTCAAAACTGAACTCTTCGAAACTGAAGCAGAGTGAAAGTGATACACAGGAAGTAAAAAAAAAGTTAGTCATGGGCATTAGCACTCCATACCGGTGAGAACTCAGTTGTAAGAATTCTTATGCGGGTGTCGCACGGAGCACTGTTGATCGTGATTGAGCCTGATCGCAATTGAGTTTCTTTATCACGATTGGCTTAGTTGCTTGAGATGCAGGAGGCAGCCATTCGTGGTGAGGAAATTTTACCTCAGTCGTGACCAAAGGGGCCCGTACAACATTTGTATCATATTAATTACTTCATGTGCCACCATGAGTTAATTTACCACTTAACCAATGCATATTTCTACGATTCATCTTGCAAGTAAAAGGAAGCGATACATGTTTTGAATCGCTGTGATGCCAAAGGTTATAGAATGGGCAATAATTTGATGAAAGAAAGTCGACTATGTTTTGAGTGTTACTTTGGTTCACTTAATTAAGGAAACCGAAGGGTAAATGGGATGCATGCTTCCGTATGCATTCGGCCTTGTGCATCTCCTATTTTTTTGCCATGCTGTGTTATGGTAAGGTTTATTTTTTTTTTTCTTCTCATAACCAAGCGTGGTCTGGAGGTTCTTAAAGAACCTTTGCCTTAGTTTGCAAAGTAGCGTAGGCATATGCAAACTACGTTTTGAATTTGTGAGTGATGTTACGACGTGCACTCTGGAGGCACACAACACACTTATGTCTTCAGAAACTTTTCACTGGACCTGGTGGTGTGTCCTGGTTACATAATGAACATTGGCACAGACGGGCAGCCACAATTGACCTTCTAGTATGCCTTACAACAGTGTGGACAACTGTTAGAGTCGACACGCACAGGCATAAGTCATGAAGAAATTTTCTTCTATGACAAGTCTGGAAGCTGTTGCAGCTAACGGCTTGTGGCAGGCAGATGGTGCTGTGTTTTGTTAAACCTGTCAATCAGTAGCATCAAGGCTATTTCTGCCAGCTACCCAAGGCTAGAGAGGCCGTCGATATCTGAGTGAAACATTTTTGTGTTCTCCCTAATAGTTGGCCTCACCGTACAACCAGAAAATGCCAGTTGATCCAGCGGCAAGTTCTTAGGACATTCTTTATTGTCAAGTAAATGTCACACTATGTTCCTCATGTTATCTCTTGTGACACCGTTTTCATTTACCATAGAGGGAGCTGGTTGTGTGGCACTTTTTTTGCAATTACTCGTTTGTATTAATGACTATATGGAATGACTATTAAATGATGAGGGCCACAATATAGACTTCCCATGCCTTTTAAGCTCTTGCATGTGCAGCTGCTTGGGTAGTTTTGAGGCAGAGTACTTTTGCAGTTTCTTTTAACTGAGTATGGTCAACCTGTCAAATCACAGCGATGTAATTTGTCATTCTCTACCTACAAATACGGCGACTGGGAGGATGAGAGCGCTTGAAAAAGTGAATGCCTCTTTGACCTGTAGTTTTATTTCTCTGCTCTTGCAGAGCTCGCAAGTTGGTCTCTTTGCACGAATTTCTATGGCAGCCTGAAACGAACTGTTTGGCAAGTTTGTGGGTAACAGTCCGTCTCATCAATACAAAGAAGAAGATGCACATTACACCAGCATTAATGTAATGTATGCGTATACCTTATGTGTTTGTGTGTATTCTTTTTATTAACCAAGATTTTTATGTGTTAGTGAGTGATAATCCGGTTCACTGTGCTGTGATCTCAGACTGCGCGGGTTGTCTGTTCTTTCATGCTTATGGCTTGAGGCACTGCATGTTTGTCTACTTGACGTGCTCACGAATGATTTCAGACACGGTGAGACGGGGATCTCGCAATTTGAAAACCAGAGTTCGGGGAAGTGTTTTTTTGTTTCTCCACGCCTTCATTTATCAAAGCCTGACATTGTGTTCTAGGCATTCCCGGTGACTTTTATGCTGTACAAACATTTATTGTTTCGGCTCTGTGTTCGGTGGGAAATGATGCTGCAGCTAATAGATAATTGATGATTCCTTTTGCCTCTGATGCACTTAGCTTCGATATATTCTTGGAGTTGTGGCCATTTGTTTTCACTCACATCATCATTGTCACGCAACTTGTCTCTGCCGAGTAGGTATGCACCAAACTGGTAGCTCAAGGTTCGCTCGCTAGCTGCCAGGGGCTGTTTCCTAAGCTCGTAGCACGGCAGCTATCGGGTTCACTGCGTACCATGTCCCCGATAATTTCACATTTGTTTTGATTCCTTCGCATCACGCTACCATTTGTAGCGTTGCCGAAGCGTGAACAATTACTATAGCACGAGACCACTGTCATAGCAGGCATAAAGTGAGTGTGGCCCTTTTTACTCACGTACCATTCATCAAGCACTGTTCACTCCCTATTCATTTTATTTTACTTTGTGTTTTTTAGTAATTGCACTTATTGTATATAAGTTTTCAGCAATACCGTGAGATATCTGAATGTCTTCACCTCTTTCCTTGCTGTGTAACATAGTGAGCTAAGGGCACCGCAGTGGAAGCTCATTTTGAGTGCACGCCGAATGGTTTTGCCAGCAGATGCTGACAGCCTGTGAGAACGTTCTTGGTGGCCTGGTTTATTGCCGGCAGTGTTTTAACATCTCATTGTCGTTGGGTGTGTCGGCTGTATTGGACACTCGAAGCATTGTATTGTCCAGTTTTGCGCTTCATTTCCGCAAGGCACTGTTCCATGTTGCTGGGTGTGTTTGCCCAGAAGTGAAAGTACATTGCTGGAATGACCTTTTGAGAACAAAGAAGAAGCTCATTTGTGACACTTCAAAAAGGACAAAAAAAAGAAAATGTGTGTTGCACGGAGCGATTCAGCCGCAGTATTCTTGCTGTTCCCTGCTATGAACAGGGGGACAGTGTGATTCATGTGTGCATCGACAAGTTCTGTGTTGCACATACTTGAGTCAGCCTGCTTGTCAAGCATGGGAAGGAAAACGGAACGTCTACTTTCCTTTATGAGCTTTATGAACTCCTTTACAAGCATATATAAGTGATGAGATAATACAAGCTGGGGGAACATGTTAACAAGTTCTCTGATGTACATGTCCAAACAAACCTGCCTGTTGAACCCCTTCAAGAAAAAAAAAACATAGACTATCATGTTGTTCCCTCCCAGTGTTAGCTCGAACGTCATCACTGTAATGTAATGAATCAAAAGCTTGAATATTTAAAAGTTTTACGTTTAATGCAACGTGAGCTGGCAGACGATGTTACTTGCCTGCTGAGTCTTTCACCGATTTTTATGCACTATAACCATCCAAAGCATGCGTGCCAAAGGCAGCCAATCATTTTAGGGCAGAAACGTCATTCATTCTTCTCAATGTTGTGCAATCTTTTTGGGTGTCGTGTGAATATAAATGGTGTGTAATCCTTTCCACTGCACCTAGACGATGTAGCTGCTGCCGTGAGTATGGACGAGAATAATTGTCCTCTGGACCTGAACCTAGCTGCAGGTCAGATTGGAGAGTTCCTGACAAAAATTACCTGAGAGAACTATGGTGCTGTTACTTTGTTACTATACCATAAAAATGGCATCTTATGGTGCGTGCAAAATCTATATTATGCATTATCTTTCCAAGTTTTTAGGCAGTCATATGTTATTTTAAGCGTGTGAACACAAGTTTCGTTGCATACGCGTTAATGACTGCAAATGGTTGCATTTGGGATACAACATTTTGTTCGGTATGATTTATTTTCAAGGCTACATACAGAGCAAATCGATGCCGAAAGGATGAAGCCTGGGCAAGTTCGTGTTATTATCCGTCATGCACTTTCTAACAACTCCCACAGACCAGAGTTCTCTCTAGTAATTTTTACAGGAAACTCTGTGCATCAGGTAGCTGAGTCAGCACTAGCATGTGACACATTTTCGAATGCTTTAGCATTAATGACATTACACAAAGAAAGTTTGTATCTCTATACAGTGTTGATCATCACTAGTGCTAAAAGATTGTTTTACGAGTGATGTTTGAAAGTAGTTCACTGTAGTAAGTTGACCTTATAGGATCCCCTTGCACATATGTATACGTGGTTGTGAAGCACACATGCTATTTAAATCCAATTTCAGCTTTTCACATCCCGGTGAGCTTTACTTTTTTTATTTTTGTCAGGTTCGGTTCTGAAATGTTAAGGTCTGTATGTGTGTGTTCATTTTCACAGCGTCCCTATCGAAAAAAAGAAAGCAGTATGTATGTGCCACATCCAATAATTCCATGTGACCACGTGGAGTTCCCATACGAAAACCCAAATGTTTCTGTACATTGTGTGGAGCAAGTTCCATATGATCCCCATTTATTAGCACTTAGGAATCTCATACCAGTTGAATGTATGAGGTTCCTACATTCCCGTATGCATATTCACACGTGCATGGGAATGTAGGAATCTCGTATGAAATCCTATACATTCCCATGCATATGTAACATAGGGCAAGTCTCGTATGACATATGGAAACATGCCGGTTTTTGTGTGTTCATGTGGGGTTGTTGGATGGGGAGCTCGTGGATATTTTTCGACAGGAATAGTTACAACCCACCTATTATAGGGGCAGGAAAAAGAGGATGCTTGTATAGTAGGAAAGTTTTTTTCCTAACATCTACTCTACTTGATTGCTCAGAATGATATATTGGGCAAGTTATCTTGCTTACAAGCTGGTTGTTGCAGTGGAAGGTCTATTGTGAGTGATCTTCTGTCACTCTTTTTTTTTTCTTTTTGCAAAGTTTAGGCCGTTTGTTATTAATACTTTCTCTTTAACCTCAATCTATTTTTTGTGGCTTCTTAAAAGAAGTTTGGTTGCTGAGGTATATTATAGGCGTCTCATACACTACTGGACACTCAAAGAGAGGCTGTGAGAAAAAACTGTTCTCGGTGAATTTTTTGCTCATTACATGATAGAATATTTATGCATTCGACTTTTGTTTGTGTGACTAACGTTTTTGTTTTTATACTGTTACTCCACGTTGCAAATATTTGAAACACACCCACAGAGCTAAATTTTCTCCGCCAAGTCTTTTGTAAAGAGGATTTTGGTGAGGAAATCGTCCTAAAAATGTTGAACCAATTTTTTTTATGCTGTTGACTTTCAAGGCAAAAAAACAGTAACCTGTGATACCTGACCTGCCAGGGGGGTGGAGGGGTGGCAATCATGATTTTAGACTGTCAAGCTCCTGGCAACTTCTCCTAAACTTTTTGTTTAGAAACCTTTTCTCCCTAAATATTGCTTTTTCTTCGTTCTATGTGTGATATATGTGAAGGCAGTGCAGCCAGTATTACAAAGGAGTAGTGACACGAATTTTCGAAGTTGTGAAAACAGTATCCCGTGCATCTGGCAAAAAAAAAAATTGTGCAAGTACGAAGTTTGTGAAATGGGGGACACATTCATTTGATAATAAAGCTAGTCTCAAAATGCCAGACCCCTGGTGTTATTGGCACTTAACATACACGAAGTAAAATTTTTCATGTTATGTAGCGATGAAGCTAGGCATTTTGATGTCACTCGTGAAAAAAATAGAAGTGCTCAGTGTTTTTCTTCTTGCTTTGGTTGCGTGTTGCAGCTGCATTAATTGCTGAAGTGGAGCAAGAGCTATTAAATTTGCTGGTTTCTGAAACCTAAGTGGGTTCATAGAAAAAAGTATTTTATAAAATTTTCTAGGCCGCTGCTATCCTTCCCAACATTTTTTCCAGAGTTTGGAGAGCATGGAATTCAATGCACGCTAGAAAAATTACGAGTCGAAAATGCTGTGCCACTACTCCTTTAAAAAGACGATGCTGAAAATATGCTTGCCTGAACCTATGTGTTTTAATTTCTTATGTTTGTAGTTAAAATCTCTTTTCTATTATTTTGTAATGGTTGTGTGTAGTCAAGAGAATGAATTCATAGAGAAAATTGTCAAAATTTTTTACTGTTTGTGTTTTTATGCGGTATGTGAGCAGTTCGCTCTCTGTCTAGTCGTGGTCATTGTTTTACAGAAGCGAGTCGACATTGCTGCCTTTATTTACATAATCCTCAATTTGTCACTTATCTCATTCAAGGCGTGCCTGTTTTATGGTAATCTTTTATTTATATTTGGTATCTCCATCCATGCCTTTTATGAATGGTGGTGGTTGATCATTGTTCTGTACATGTTGCAAAATAAAATTCACTTTCTTTACACAAGCCATGTCATGTCTCTGTGGAGTGCAGTGGTAATTTCAATTACAGAGAGCTGAGCTAGTTGGTAAGTATTCATTCTAAAAAGACAGGGCCTGCAAACACGGACACAAGAAAGAAGTCAGGACACCACAAACGCCGACTAACAACTGAAGAGATGCACAACGGTGGAAAACGAAAGAAGGCACGAAAACTTATCTGCGCATGCCCCCACGCATGCCGGATTGATATGTTCACCTATTGCATGGGCATGCGCAGATAAGTTTTCCTGCCTTCTTTCTTTTCTGCCACTGTGCGTCTCTTCAGTTGTTAGTCGGCATTTGTGGTGCCCTGACTTCTTTCTTGTGTCCGTGCTTTACGCCCTGTCTTTTTAGAATGGTTAATTTCAAATAACTTTTGTGAAAGCCTGTTGCTTTAAATATTCAAAAATGCGTGTATTACGTATAACTGTCACATTTTAAATTTCCTTGGCCAAAGATGTCAAATGTCTATGGTTAATAGTTTGAAAGGTCCATTTTTGTTCCTATAGATAAATTAGACAAAGAAGCAATAATAATTCATTTCCGTGTTTGAAGGTACATGCTCAAGTGATGAAATAAATGCATTTGTTTGAGGGGAAACATGAAGTCCAATTTTGTACTTTTTAATTGTTAGGATTATTATTATCCAAATGCTTATGTTATTTCCACATGTTTGCATGACTTCAATTAGGTGCAGAAACCTGAGCCACCCACTGAAGAAATGTTTGTATGCAAAATGAGATTAAGGCAGTGATTCTTCACTTCTGGTAATTAAAATTAATGTAAGATATGTCAGCCTGATCACTTTCTGATATATTAAGACCAAACAAACATAAGTCCATAATTGGTGTAATTACTAGCAACTACTTCCATGTGCATGAGATATATATATCTCTAGGGTGTCAAGCCCTAGTGTTTACATGCTCAAACATGTAAGAGAGTCAAAACTGGGCAGACACGGCACATAGTTAAAATCAATGAAAAGCGAATCAAAGCTATTCATTAACACATCGGTGTGCTTTAGATATATACCCGTCAGCCAACATTATCTGTACAGGTTTTTGTCTGTTTATTACAAGAACTGAGGTGTGCTTTTGTACTGCAAGATGCAGACCAAACTGTATGCCTCCATAACTGCATCGCATGTGTCCTCAAACCAACACATTCATATATGCTTTGAAAATATTTGGCTCATGCTTATGTAGTGTGTACCCTGTGTCATTGGTAATTGTTGGCGCTGGTCCGAGTTAAAGCCCAACCATGCGTTTTCTGCCGGCTTTAGTCCGAGTTGGCACCAGAAGGTACAAGCTCCGACTGGGACAGGCTGGCAATCGATTCCAGCTGGGAATAGCTCCATAACCACAGGCGTGCGTAGGGTGCGCATAGGCGTGCGCAGGAGGGGCGAAAGTTCATCGCAGCTAGCCCCCCACCCCCACTAACTCAATGTACGAGGCAGATTTTGCGCCCCCCCCCCCCCCCCCCCCCCGTGCGCAGGCCTATGTCCATAACCCAGTTTAATTGGTTCCAGCTAGAACCAGTTAGAATTTTGTTCACCTAGGTAGCATTCGGCGCATACATATTAACCTTTGTATGTGTGCATATTCATCCACAAATACATATACCGAGACACTGGCCGATCCAGCAGACAGCATTGACAAAGAAAGATTTAATAAAATTGATAGCCTTGTGGAACGTTTCACGTGTGCCACGTACACCACGTGGAACGTTGAACCACATTAGAAATACACCATGTGGACCTTAGATGGCGGCTTGAATGTTTTTTTTTTTTTTATCTCAATATCTATCTGCAACCCTCAACTAGATATTACAGCTACAACAACCACTGTTTCCACTTGGTTCACTGCTGTACGCTATGTTGAAAGCGTAGTTTGAATTTGGCGCGGGCTGCGTTGTTGCCAAATCCCAATGTCTTGCCCAAATCCACACCTGTCTGCACCTGTTGACGCGCTTGCGACCGCGGCATCCGGTTCATCGCCTACACTTGGGCACAGATGGAGGGGATGGGCGTGCAGAATTCCATGTATCCCGAGATAATCAAGTGTGGGCGTTATTTATCGAAGTTTTGTAGCGGTGGCAGCGAGCGATTGGTGGCCGCACGCGCAGCTGGCAACTTGGCTGACTTGGCGCCAAAATCTGGCCAACCAGCAGCCTTTCCTAGCCGAGTTGAGCCAGCTTGAAGCCGAGCTCCAGCCGGAATTTGTTTTTTTATCGCCGGCGTTGCGGCGATTTTGCAAACAGAGCTTCGTGGCCCATTCGTGGAGGAGGTAGTGCCGCGGCGTCAGTCACGATGGTTCGCGGCTTCTTAGCCGTGCTTCTATGCGCCAGCCTTGTGCTAGGCGATGAACAGAAAAAGCCCACGGACACCGTGATCACCCATGTCCGCGTCGAGGTAACGCATTTGTTGCATTTGTTGTTTTCTCTCCTTTCCACAGTTCTGTGCACCGCATGTGCGTTCGGAATGCGTAGTATTCCTAATGGTGGGAAGCAAAAAAAAATGTGTCTACGTGTCACATTTTCTTTTTTCCGTTACAGAGCTGTGGCGGATGACGACTGAATGCCTATCCTGAGGTGAAACGGTTTGTCTACGAGGACATTCCCGAGTAGTATCCTTTGCTTTGGTATTTTAGATGTAAGTTCTTGCTTTAAATAAAGCTTGTGAAAAAAAAAAACGTTGATATTTGATGAAGCAGCGCACAAGGACACAATCACGAACACAATTCTGTGTGTGCGTGATTGTGCCCTTGTGCGCTGCTTCATCAAATATCATGGCTCACCAACTAGCGCATCTACATATTAAAAAGAAAAAGAGTTGATAAACCTTGACGCCACATTTAGTCCCAACGCGGAGTTCAAAGTGATCCATGGAGCCAAGCCCGAGATACTCTTTTTGAACGCCGCAGGCGAGGAAGTTGAGGTACGTATAATTTGGTTAAATCGTAATTAACGCGCCTACGTAATAGACTGGTGTATGGACCAGGAAGCACCCCCGTGGTGCTGAACCTATCCTCCATTATATTTGTCGCCCTGTTAACGTGCGTTTGAAACCTTAGCGAAAACACTAATCTAGGTAATATCCATTTTCCATGTATAACACGTCACGAAAAATGAGCAAAGAAAAAGAGAACGGCTGAAACAGGTGTGGTTTTGCATTTGTCGCTGAACATGGTGTCCCACTTGTAGGTAAGCAGAAAAACAATCGCACAATGGTCCAGAAGCCGTAATGCCAAGGTTTTGCAGCTGTTGCCTGCATTTGTTCGTTTCAGTACATTCAGGATTCTAGACATATTTATAGCTTGGCACTTGGAAATATAAGCACCACATTTGCCGAGTGATCCCTTTCTTTAGGTTCTGTGTTTGCGGTTGTGCGTCATGCCAAGCGACCAATCACAGCGATAGTGGGGACGTGGCAATAACAAGCCACTGGTAAAGGTCAAGCAGAGTGGAAAAATTTAAGTTTGGTTTAATGGCGCACAGGAGACTAAAGGCTATGATACACCAGCCACAGGGCGATAAAATTTTGCGATTAAATGCAGCATACGCTGGTACTTAAGACTTATTTTTAAAATCTGTTTGGTTTTAGATAACTCGATCATGTCAAAGGTACCTGTGCATCATCTGATATTAACATTGGGTAAGGTGGTATGTGTTAGAATTGATGCAAATCTTGGGGCTAGGCACAACTATACCTGCAACAGATTTCCTGTGTAAAAACTCTGAAATAATGTTTGGTATGCCTCCAAGGCTGTAAACAGCTTACAAAGTGTAAGGGTAATGCTTTGAGTCCTTTCAAGATAGCGGTTTGTAATTGATGCACTTAACCCCTTAACTGCTTTGGACGAGCAGAGCTCGTCCTGCCCAAACTGTCCCCAAACTTCTTTGGACGAGCAGAGCTAGTCCTAGCGGAATAGGTACTCCCCTCTAGCGTTCAGGACAAGAGGCGCTCTTCTACAGCTTAGATTGCATGTAATCCACCAGATGGCAGCATTTACTTGACAATTTATTTTTTTCCTGCGGAAAGAGCGTGGTTTTTGCATGAAAAGATGGCTTGCGGTGGCAGCCACCCATGCATAGCTGGCTCGTCAACACGAAAAAGAAGCTTTTCATTTTCGTGATCTTCTTCGAGTGATGATGGTTCGGATACAGATGTTTATCTTGTGTCCGGAAGTGAAGACAGCGATGGCGGTGAATTGAGCATCTTCTCCGGTGATGATGAAAACAGCTCGGAAGCGAACATTGCGAGTGCTCGCCAGTGGATCCTGCTTGATGCGGACAATCCTCCTGTGAAGCCTCCTCGCTTTCTATTCTTGTCCGTTCCAGGCAAGACTTTCAAGTTGTCATCGCAAGATGGCCTTATGGAATACATTCAGCAGTTTCTTCAAAAGCGCTTCATTTGCTCGCAGAAGCGAGGAGAAAACGGGAAAAAGTTGAGAAAGGAAACTCTCTTTTGGTGCAGGAGCTGGAGCAGGCCCCTTTGCATTATTCCGGGTTTTGATTTGACTAAGTATGTGGTACAAATATTATTTCAACATCGACTAGGTACTTTTTAGTACAATCAGATTCGAAATCAGCAATAAAAAAAATAGGCACTTTTGGTTGGGAAATTTTCAAAAAAATAAAGCACTTAAGGGGTTAAAGGGGCCCTGCAACACCTTTCTTAGTTATATTGGAATAGTCTCATTATTGACGTATGGCTCTTCACGAGTCATATGCCGCAAAAATTTTTCGAATCCGTCAAGTCTAAGTGGTGTTACCAAATTATAGAGATCACGTTCCGCAGCTTTCTCCCTCAACTCAACGCCGCGGGCGCGCGGAAAGCAAGGCAGCGAGTCGACGAAGGGAGCGCAGAGAAGCGAGGCTCCGCCCAAGAGCGCCGGCGGAGTTTTTTTCTTCATTTTTTTCTCTCTGACGTCTGGGCGCAACCACGTGGTCTGTGCCGCCACTTCCGGTCGGCTTGCGTCGTTCTCGTCGAGCGGAGCCGATGTGTATCGCGCGTGCTTGAAAACTGCGCGTCGGTTTGGTAATGTTGGGTGTGCACCTCGAACGCCGTAGTGTTTTCATCGCTCTGCCAACCATGGAAGCAAACCTGCGCGCTCGTTTGGAACGAATGACAGCTGAGATCGGTTTCGGCCCATACTCCGATACACCGCCTCGTAAGACGGCACTGGCAGACGACCCCGAAGCGCCGCCATTACCGGACGCCAGCACTGTTATCGGAGACATGCTGCACGGCTGCCTCGGTCGGTCGTGAGAACGTGCCGACGATGCAGTTCCCAGCTGACGAGGCAACACTCGAACGGCTGCCACTCTCAACGGCAACCGGCGATGGTCAAAAGCACAGAAATATTCACGTTTTCGGCACTGCGCATGGCGAAGAAAACGGAACCACGCAACTACGAGCAGACGAGCTGTCGGTGAGACCGGAAGTGCTAATATTAATGTTTGTTCGGTGTTTTTAACGCGATAACAGAATATAAACATACATATTATCTACTTATTGAACTCAAAATTAACAACGAAAGTAATAATGAGGGTGTTATCGTGATTATAACATCAGCCAATGGTGGAACTGCCGACAATCGCGTCATATTTTGCGGACTAATACATCATTTGTCGAGAGAAGAGGGAGCGATTTTCAGCTGACTTTGAGAATTTATTGTAAATTCCAGGCCGTGCGCATCGCTATAATATTTGGCTCGCGTGTTCTCGGGAGCCTCGACTACCGATCGGCAGCGCTTTTTGAGCATGCTCGAAAAGTGTTGCAGGGCCCCTTTAAGTACAGTCTACATCAAAGTTCATGTTATTGCCATAAATTCATTCTGACCTTTTACAGAAAGCCACATTCATTAAGAATCAAATGACCCGCACGTGCAAGAGATGTTTGCTAGCTTTGAGGGCCACTATTGTTATTGATCCTTTCAGACGCCACCTATGAAGAATTATCTGTAAATGCATCAATTTGATACAATGTTATTTCAAGGCACTCGATATTATATTGCAACAAAAATAATTTTGTAATACGTTCATTTATGTGAGTTATAGTAATCTTTCCTAATTACGTTGTAATTAAATATCTATTTATTCTTAAACCATTCATGCTCTGTTTTTGCATAAATAGAATGCAATCTCGAGCTTGAAATATAGCACAAATTCGTTTTCGGTTATGTCCATGTTGAATAAAAAGAAATTATGCTTTTGACGTGGGTTGCGGAAAGCAGCACGTCGAGCGACTCGTCAAATGCGGTAGTGCCTTCAGCAAAGTAATCGTATGCAGCAGTACAATGCAAAATGAAGCTAAATGAAGACAAATTTATTATGCAGGTGGTTTAATTCATCCAAAGCTCAATGTATCATGCTCTTTCGTAGCCTCTAGCCGATACAAATAGCAATAACAAGTGGTGTACACAATTGTGTACGCAGCATCTCAAAGGATTAAAGAACAAAGCCTCTCCATGTGCTGATTTAGGAAACCGTTCAGCTTAAATTAATGCCTTTTATGGGTAGAGGCTTCTGCTGCTAAGAAAGGAGAAGTAGTTACGATACCTGACGCAAAATGCTATAACTTTCCCATAGTAGGATCGTTTTCTTTGTACGGATGAAATTTTACTAGCTAAGGGTAACTTAGTGGCTGATGCGTTGCCCTGCTAATTTTGAGGATGTGGGTTCAATTCACAGCCCCAGTGGCTGCATTTCGACTCGGGCAAAATGCAAGGAAACCTGTGTACTTTGATTTAGGTGGATGTTAAAGAACCAGAGATGGTCAAAATTAATTGGCATTTCTGCACTACACTCTAAGAAAAGATAGAGTAAAAAGGGCGTTTTTGTCCGAGAAACATAAGCACCATCTGGCTTGATTGCATTTCCTTTCTTGAAAGCTCTGCTCTCGCCACTTACCTTTCAAGAAGGCTATGTGACACTGATAACGCTCACGCCATTTGTGACCTAAAAGTGCCAGGCACGCGACGATAACGCAAGGATAGGCACTCATGATAGATGACGATTATTGTGGGACAAAAAGACACCCTTTTCACTCGGGTTTTTTTTTTTTTTTTTTTTTAAGTGTATGGCATGCCTCACCAATCATATGCTTTTGGTGCAAAAAATCCAAGCTCTTTTGTTTTTCCTCTTTTGTAGCTAGGGGTACTCTGATAGCCTGTGGCATCACTTTGCGATTTGACCCGCCACGGTGGTCTAGTGGTTATGCTACTCGACTGCGGACCTAAAGGTCGCGGAATCGAATTCCGGCCACGGTGGCCTCATTTCGATGGAGGTGAAATATTAGAGGCCCGTGTAC
Organism: Rhipicephalus sanguineus; assembly: GCF_013339695.2. NCBI lineage: Eukaryota > Metazoa > Arthropoda > Arachnida > Ixodida > Ixodidae > Rhipicephalus > Rhipicephalus sanguineus. The sequence continues at coordinate 21,790,459 of NC_051179.1, forward strand.
TTAGATTGAGGTTCACGTTAAAGAACACCAGGTGGTCAAAATTTCCGGAGCCCTCCACTGCGGCATCCCTCATAATCATATCGTGGTTTTGGGACGTAAAACCGCAACAATTATTATTATTATTATTATTATTATTATTATTATTATTATTATTATTATTATTATTATTATTATCACTTTGCATTGCAAATAGTGGAACAATTTAGCTGAAGTTTAGTTAGAGGGGACGGTTATGACTCCAGGATTGCAGCAAAAGTGGTAGCTTGCTCGGGGTCTGAATTTTGTTCATTTTTTTAGCGTCTGAGCCTGGAGCAGCGGAGCCGCGATGAGTGCAATCAGCTGCTGACAGAGCGTGGCTTCGTCAGGAAAGAGAAGGAGCCAGAAGAAGAGGAGGAGGAAGAGGACCTTGGAATCAAGGGCGAGCTCTAGACGCGACCACAGAACGCACAGCTCAACACGCGCAATCGACCATCCATTCACATTGTGCCTGCTATACAGCCACTCAGTGCAACGTGCATTTTTCTCACGCTGTCAAAACATTGGGAGGTGGATATGCATTGAATAGGAAGTACAATTAAAGTGAAAATCTCATTAAGTGAAGGTAAGGCTTGTTACCGTGCTTGCCACGGGTGTACGTATAAACTGTCGCGACGAATTCGGTTTCATACTATACGCTTGTAGAGATTTGCACTTAGCCATTTTCTTGGTTATTGGCTACAATAAATGCACTGCTTTAGCAATCTGCACTTCGCAGATTGTGCTTTAGGACTAATTTGCGTGAAGTATCCTAAAAATTAATTTTCGCTGGTATTGCAGTAATGATCACCATTTGCTTGTAGTGGCATAAATCCTTCCTCAGTTGAAAGGAAAAGAAAAAATTCAAATCTGGGCCTCGTTTAACTGTGAGGGAGCCACTGCGAATTATACTGCTAGGTTGTATTGCAAGCACAATTTTTGCATTCCTGCTGTTGAGACTAGTTTTGTTCTGCTGACTGTCAAGTGTCCATTATTTTTTGCTACTTTCACCACCCAGCGAAAGGCTTCTTTGTGACCATTAATTGGGTTGCCTAAATGAAGTTGCTGTCGGAAATTTCCCAAAAAACGGCAGCGGCGGATGTACTGCATCTGGTTTCTGGTTGTACTGGAGTTCTGGCTGGTTTCGGTGATGTACATAAATAAACATATAATTTACAATTTGTGTTGTGCAAGTCATTCAAGTGAAACGTGATGTTTCTTTGCACCACCTGTACCAGAGCTTTGGCTGACTGCACACTTGGTCTGTTGATGGCATTATGTGCGATGTCTTGTTTTGCATACGGATGAAGCGCTGTTCATCTGCACAGCTGCGCACGTGCAGTCATTCCATTAGCTTTCCCATTGTAACGTGTTCTGCTTTTGGGAGACCACACAAATTGTGAAAATGAAAAAGTTACGATTGAATTTAAATTGCTGGATGTGAACGATTGAAACATTGGGGAGATTTAAAATTTAAATGCGTAAAAAAAAAAAAAAACAAGGAAACTCTCTCGTAATAAAAAGGTGCAGTGCTTTGCTATTCGGGGCTCCAGCTGTCTGCCTGAAAGACGTAACAGCACAAATATTTGTGATGGGATGAGGCATGCCTCTGCTACGATAAGTCTACAAACAGTTGGGCTTCTTCGTTCATCAAGACCCGTACAAGGCATCCACCGTTTTGGAGGTGCTGGGATTCGAAGCTTGTGGAAGCATTAGTGGTTTCCAGTCAGAGACACTTGTAGTGTTTTTGGCATCTGTTGTATATCTAATAATTATAGTTGGGTCATGGCTATGTAGCTGTTCATGGCTCCAAAGCAGTCCAGCCTGCAGTAGAAGATGGGAGTGTTGCGGTTGCTCTGTTCATGTGCAACACAGGCCTTCTAGCACATGCATAGTACACACCAAGCATCATGTAATAAGGGCAAATCTGTGCTATACTAAAAAAAAGGGGCCGTTAAAGAGTATTGGGGCCATATTCCGAGTCATTTTTGGCGACAGTGTCTCCATGGTGTCGCTTTGCATTACATAGAATCTCGCATGTCCAATGAATGAAGCAACTCCTTGCTGATGTTTCCTCAACCAGTCAATCGGAGCACGCTACTATGATATATTATGGGCAATATCTCCAATTCAGATTATGGCCTTTCGTGAAAAATAAGTGTGGAAGAGAATGATAAAAGCAGAGTTGTGACAGGCTATGAGAGACGCCGTAATGGAGGGCTCCAGATAGTGTCAACCACCCGTGGTTCGTTAACGTGCACCATCTGATGTCGTACAGCACACAGGCCTCTTAGCATTTCACCTCTATCAAAATGTGAGAGAGAAAGAGAATTTTATTTGTCAAAGTGTTCATGGGCACCTCGGGCAAGCCAGACAGTACGTGACGGCGACTTCTTCGGCTCGCTCCACCGCTGTAAGTTGTGACTGCTGCTGCCGGGATTGAACCCCTGTCTTCCGCGTTGGCAGCCACACACTGCTACAACTGAGCTGCAGCAGTGGCTGCTGAGTAGAAGGAGGAGATTCCAAGAAAGATCATCTATTTGGTTTGCTTTATTCAAGGCAAAAATGAACAAGATTGCCTTGGGGGACACGACTAAAGGCTAAGTAAATGCCTGACTGGGTCGTGCCACCCTGGCAGCAAAGCAGAAACATACAGTATGTACAGTACGCAGAAAATTACAACATCACGTGTTATCTTACACGGGTACCATAGTGGAACAGAACTACCAGAAGTGTGACTAAAAGCATAGAAATATAAACAGAGTCCTTATTCGAGTGGTGGCAAATACAAACTAATGCATGTTTTTTATCAAATAAATTAACAAGAAACTTCTTGACTAGGATTTCGAGTTGCTCTACAAGACAAATTAGAGTATAACGAACAAACAGGCAAAGGGACAATAATGAACAAGGTGTATCGAGTACAAAACATCAATGAATAACAAATTTTAAAAATCAAGAAAAGCATCACTTTGTTCAACTAGAAACTCTTTTGTTATTTTTTTAAATGCTCTAGCTGAAGTTCTATCTTCCAGTAAATGTAGTATAGTTGGGTGTTTGTTTAATATGTCTGGAATTTGTGAAGCTAATCGTTGGTCACCGTAGTTCGTTCGTGATCTATATTTGTATATTAAGCTCTTTCTCAGCTCGTATGGTGTTTGTTTCACATAATATGTATCCAAGAATAGTGATGTACTTAGTCTATACTGGTGTAATATCTCTAGACAAAGCTTATGTCTGTATAACAGTTTTATAGGCAATACTTTGTACATTTTAAAATATGGTCGAGCGCTTTCGCAAAGGGGAGTGTTAGATATTGCACGTATAGCACGCTTTTGTAATATCAACAGAGAATTAAGGTTTGTGGCAGTCGTTGTGAGCCACACCAAGGAGCAGTATGTTAGTCGTGAATGTACTAGAGCGTAGTAAATTTGTAGCTTGACATTTGTTGGGACGTAGTATCTCAGTCTATTTAAAATGCCGATTCTCCTGGAAAGATGTTTTTTTATCGCGTCAATGTGTGGAGACCAAGAAAGTTGTTCTTGGAATAGAACTCCTAGAAATTTTATCGTTTTTGTGCGCTGAATCTCGGTGCTCTGGAAGTAAATTGGAGTGCATGGTATATGAGTTACTCCTTTAGTTTGGTTTCTCTGGTTTCTCTGTGTTCTCTCTCTCCTGGTGATTGGATCTGTCCGTCAACTATTTAGCTTGAATGTGTGTCGCGTCGTTAAAATAAGCAGTGGCAGTATCCCTTGGTGAAAGAAAGAAATGGAGGTCAAGTGTCATGCAGCCAAGCACAACACTCGTACTGATGATAACATTCGGAAAAACACGGTGACGAAAAGCGTACACACTGGAGATGTGTTTTTTTGCGCTTTTGTAAGTACGAACAACCAACTAGCACAGTCAGCTACCTTAGTGAGTTACAACACCAGTCTTCTCCTCATAATTATATCATGGTTCTGGGACATTAAACTAGGGGTGTGCGAATATTCGAAATTTCGAATATTTTTCGAATAGTGTTTGCTATTCGATTCGATTCGCACTGGAATTTTACTATTCGAACTTCCCAAAAACAAATACAGTCAACGTCTGATTGAAAGTGACCCCTTCAGATTTTTAGGATGCTTCACCTCATTACATTGTATTACGGCAAAGCTGCCTTTCAGGCTCCGTTACGGTCGAACTTTGCCGATACACAGTCAGCGTCAGATTGAAAGTGGTCCCTAGGTTTTTGATATGCTTCACCTCATCACACCCCGGTATTGCGGCAAAGCTGTCTTTCAAGCTCCGTTACGGTCGAACTTTGCCAATACACAGTCAACGTCCAATTAGAAGTGGTCCCTAGATTTTCAATATGCTTTACCTCATCACACCCCGGCATTGCGGCAAAGCAGCCTTTCACGCTCTGCTATGGTCGCAAATGTATTAACTCAAGAAAACGCTGGTTCCAACATGGAGAAGAAAGATGTGGCAGAGGTGGGGGCTCAATTAATGCTGTTTTGGACCTGAAACTTGGGCAGGAAGTCTGAAAAATCGGAAGCCGAAGCTTTTTAGCATCCAAAATTTCAGATGTTCTTATATATCGACGTCTACGAGGCAGATTTGGAACTCCGGACTTGAAGGGAGCACACCTTGTCTGCCACATCAGTTGGGCTTCCACAGAAGTTGAAAGAGGAGGAGAGGCTGAGGAAATGGCATCTATGCCTATCACGTGTAAAGTGTTGTTGGCAACACTTTGGTTGCACCAAATCATGTACATAAATAGAATTCGGCCTCTACGTTGCCTCATTCTTGATAAGAAAACTATGAAACACCACCCCTCCAGTGCTTCATCAACCTAGCGAAAATAAACACTTTCATGTTGCGATCTCATAAGAATATGCTTAGGAGTCCACTGCAATTTCCCTTCGAAGTATTCGAAAAATATTCGATTCGCACTCACGCTTCAATATTCGAATTCGCTTCGCACCCAAAATTTTGCTATTCGCACAGCTCTAGATTAAACCCCATCAATTATTATCACTATGAAGTCAACAGCATGATTTTAAGTATGTATTCATCAGACTAGGACAATTATTGCAACAACGTATACTGGAATATCTAATAGAAATGTGGTCTGTAGTCCTGCCTCCTATACTGCATAGAGTTTAGAATAAGCTGTATAACTAACTGTTCTGGGTCTCAACTATTCGACACAATGGCAATTGAGTACATTGAAGAGGAGGTTGTGTCTGCCACTAAACTGAAGTGCGACGTAGCTGGGCAGCCCAAAGGCAAGTTATGCACAATAAAGGGACACTGGCTCACAATAGAGAATACCAAAATCAATAGCATGGTGTCCATCATTAGATATTTCATTGCTCACAGTTTCTTGTGCCACGATATGCTACATTCCTTGAGGCAACCGCCCAGGCTTATCTAGTTCCAGACTACAACTGCCACCACCTTGCATGCTCTAATATGGTGTTCCCCACACTAGGGCTTAAACAGCTCAGGCATTATCAGCATGGCGGGGCAACCTAATTGGAAAGCGCAGAGCAGTTTTTTTCTTTTTTTGCTCGAGAATGGAAACAAGCAAGATGGGCAACAATTATTATTTGGGGACTGGACACACCCCCAAAGGGTGTAAAATTTTCTAGTGTGTATTTGAAACACTGTCAAGTTCACAATACTGAGCCCAATTGGCTCTGAGCACGGCTGTAGCCTCTCCCATCAGCCTATATGGCCAAACTCAGCTCTGTGAATCCTTCTTTCTTACTGGAGCCAAGGGTTGTTTTCGCCACAGCTCACGCATCGCCATTTTTAATGGTCCTACCTACCCTTCTTGCCATATGGCATGCACATGGATGGATGCCGTGAGTGTCCCCTTTATAACGGGGCGGTGACATGTTCATCACCAGGCTCAACGAAAAAGAAAAAACACCTTTTTTTTAAGTTGGCCTAATGCCTTGCCTACACCGACTAAATCGGTCTTACCATAGGAAAAAAATCAACGTAATTTCACAGTCCAGCTCTCGGCCCCTTGCAACAAAATGACCTTATTTTGTCCACTATTTGTTTCATGCTTTCTATCTGCTTTTCCACCACCAATACTCTAACCGTCTCTTACTTATTTCAATCACGGGTGTGTTCAGCTTTCCATTATTGTCCCTAAAATCCAAGGCTAGTGCCCAAACATACACCCGGGTGGATGTCTCCACATCCAATTATAGAACATGCCCCGTCATTTTCTTAGCTTCCCCACAGCATGTACATACATCTTTCTTCTTCTTTACTGAATCTCGCTTTATAGCTACGCGTTCTAAGGCTACCCGACCTCACTTCAAACAGTAAAGCGCTTCCCCTTGAATCATCATAAAATGCCTCCCTCCTTATTTCGTCTTTGCACTTTTGGTAGTTACTCAGAGCAGGCTTTTTTTTTTCATCGCTGCTATCAAATAAATCCTCTTCGCCTCTCCGAGTTTTTGCTTAACGCTCTTTGTTGCGATATTGCGTACATGCACACCACTGAGTTCCCAAATGTAAGCCCTGAAACCACTACACCTTTCCACAGACCTCGAAGCACCTCGTACCTATTGTATCCCCATAATGCTCTGTGCTTCATTATTGCAGCATTCCTCTTTCCCTTTACTTCCGAGGCTTTTTCCTGTATGTCCATGTATCTATCACCCTCATTTACCCATGCTCCAAGATACTTGTATTCATTTACCCTCAATATTTCATGGCCCTGTATTGACACCACCTGATCGTTGCGATCATTGAATATCATCAATACACATTTTGTTGCACTGAATCTTAGCTCTGGAGCTACACCTTCCCTTCTGCATATATCTGCCAGCCACTGTATATCATCTTGGACGTCCACAAATAAGACAATATCGTCAGCATAAAATAAACCTATCATCACGCTGGCCTGTTTGTGCGACAGATTAAAACCTGTCGCTAACCTTCTAGTGCTTTTTCCATCCTCACCGTGCACAGCATGAATAACATCTGGGACAAAGGACATCCCTGCCTTTGTCCCTTGCTAATATCAATGTTCTCTATAAGTCTTAGAGTTCAGAGCATTGCCAAACCATCCCATAAATATTAATATTGCAAAATATATTTTACAGAGAACCGTCAATGTAAATTGCAAGAAACAATCCATTAAAAAGATGGCTGGTTATTGAATGCGCCGTGAAATGAGACATTTATATGTTTAAAATACCAGTACTTGTGGAAGAAATGAGATTGAACCGGTAAAGCTCTGCACCACATTACAGAATCAACCAGTTACATGTAACTGTTGCCAAAATAGCAGTTGACAGTCGGTGTGAGATCAAGGTAATCTCGGACATTTACACATTTTACCAAAATAATCTGCGTGTCAAATTGAAAAAAAAAAAACAGCTAAAAGAGCTATATTCTTGATATGTCAGTTCTTGTTGCACAAATGAGATCAGAGGCGATAAAGCTGCATACTCGTAGCATACTAGGATGATAACATGCAGATTGCTTTCAGTTTCAGGTTAAAACGCCTCGTCTTCACCTTCTCAGTACCGTTTCGGAGCAGGTTCAGAGCAGTTACCACCAAAACATGCAGTTTGGAGCAGCATGTAGCAGCATTTGCCTTATGGAGCAATTGGAGCAGCACTTCTATCACTGCCAATCTCCCACAAAATTTCATCAGTGTGCTCAATGCATGGCGTTTTTATAGGGACTCTGCAACACTTCAACATTTTCAGAAATTGCTGCCGATCTGTAGTCGAGGCTCCTGAGAACACGCGAGCCAAACATTATAGCACAGCACACGGCCGGGAATTTACAATTAATTCTCAAAGTCAGCCAGAAATCGTTCCCTCTTCTTTCTAGAAATGATGCCACATACCCAAATGACTGTGCCATATACCCAAATTCATGGCCATTGGTTGATTTGAGCACCGTGAGCTGCATGGTTACCGTGGCCACCGAGAGAGGCTGCCACATGCCCGCATGCACGCTCGCGATCACACTGAAAGCAAGCCGCACGTTCAAAGAAAAAAAAAAGTGCTCAAGGTCATGGCGTGCGTGTGATGCAACTTCTTTCCCCCTTTCATCCCTCCCTGCTTAGCTTACAGTGTGCTCGTTGAGACGAGAGGAGAGAAAGCAATTACACCGAGCAACAAATCTCTGCAACTCCGCTCGTACTTGACGAATTCTGAAAACTTTTGCGGTGGTTGATTCGTGAGGCAATAAGCTCCTTTAATGAAGCCATTCAATGGTTACTTGGAAAAGTGTTGCAGGGCCCCTCTACAGCAAAAATTGTACACGTGAAATCACCCTCCCGGCAGGGACAGACATTTCAGTGAGAAGGCATGAAACCAGAATTTTCGTTTGATCTTTTGGCAATTTTGCTCTGCACATTGGTGTAATAAATTTTTTTCTGTATGGGCGGAATTATCCATGTTGTCGAGACTTGCCACTGACCCTCTGCATCTCATGGGGCTGCGGTAAAAGACCAAGTAACTTGAACTGCTTACAGCATAACTATATGCTGAAATGGTTAAATGTAGATAGAAACAGTCAAAGTGCCTTTCGGTTGCTAAGAAATTCTTCACATTTAAAACCAGAGAAATGGGGGAGGCACTCCTTGCTAGCTCGTACCCAGAGCTGTCATTAGCGCTTCTGGGCCACGTCCGGCTGGTGGCATAAGCTAGGAGCCTTGGACATGGAACCCCACCTATCCAGCTCCTAAACCCCTTCCCTTTCTCTCAAAGTTGTTATTCTTGCAGTGACAATAGCCACTACAAGATATGGCACAGCTCGTATTGTCCCAAGCCTGCTAATGTGTGCTGCGAAGACTTGGTACAGAGCATTACCAGTACCAGCTGTTGCTCTAGTTACAAGTTATAAGAGAAGAAAGAGGCAAACTGTGTGGTCTTTGTTTCTTTATTTCCCAGAGAACGAAAAAATATATAAAATTCGAACCATTCAATATCCAACAATTTCTAATCCATGAAACCAATGACTGACAAGGCCCATGGCTGCAAGGACTTCCAAAGAATTTTTTTTTTCTGCAGTAAATATACTCCATCTTGCCTAGTATCTCACAACAGGGCCGTTTATTTACACACAGTTGACAAGTACGACTGGAAAGATGAGAGAAAAAAATAAAACAACTGCACCATAAAAGCAGTGCAGAACACATTTCCACTCCGTGTATACACATTTATTACAAAATATCAACCCCAATGCAAATGCCTTGATGTGTCGCAGCGTCTGGTAGCGACACACAATGGCCAAAACTGTGGCTACTGTAGAATGGCACAAAAGCCTGAAAGACCTCGGCCTCTGCCACAGCTGGGAAGGAATGTCAGCAACAGGTGCAGAAATGTCCCAGAAAAGAAAAAAAATCAAGAAAAATATGGATAAAAAATAAATGAAATAAAGCTACATGTGAGCAGTCTCTTCTCGTCGTCCCGAACTTGAGGAAGAGAAAGAGTAAACAATGCAGTCCAGCCAGCTGCAGCGTCATCATTACGGAAAGTCTAAAGAAAGAAAAACAAACAGAAAACACACACAGAAATCACATCAGGCACACATTGCACACGTCTGTTGATCGGTAAAGCTGTTTTTCCATTTTTTTTAAAGGCTGATGCTTTGCACTAACAAAACGAAGTCTGACACCACGAGAGCGACACAGCCGGAATTACACAAGTACTATGCCCACCCCTTTGTTACACCCCAGACTCGACGAATGTATTTCTGGTCTGCACGCACGTGGTCTCTTCGCGAGGGGCTTGTTTGTCAACAGATGTCTAGGGGAGAGAGCAACAGTCAAGACCACGTTTGTTGCCCAAAAGCTTCCGTGCGCTCGTGCCCACCCGCCCACCTTCCGACACTGGAGGTGGCGGCGTAACGTCCAGTCTTCGGTGCCCCTAGGGGCACACCTGTCTAGCAGACAAGCCCGTCGCACATGCTTTTTAACGGCAACGTGACGTACAAAAAGGAGCGGAGAAGAAAGGTGGCGGGGAAGGGAGGGAACTCCAAAGGGGGGAGGAGGCCTTCGTTGAAATGGACGCGAGAATTTTCCGACCGCCGCAGGCTCCGGGGAGACCAGTCCAGTGAGAGAAGCGGTTCGGAAGGCATTGTTGCCCCACCCCCCAAGACTCTTTTGGCTGGGAACGGCACAGCTGACGTTTCGTGGCGGCGAGAACCAATCACGCGATGATCAGCCACACCAGAAAAATGCAGGCCACCCAGAGAAACACCTGGGACACGATCTGGTCCTGGCGGTGCTCTTGGCTGCCCATGGCTGCTGGGATGCCGCAAAGATAAATTGAAATGAGAATCACTAATCCGCGCTTTCATGACACGAACTTAGCAAGCGTCGGTGACGAAATACACATCAGTGACAAAATTATAAAAAACTAAAGCAAGACTGTACTCACTCGGCGGAGGACGGCCGTCACCGAAGTTGAAGGTGGAAGCAAACAGGCCAAAGGGAAAGGCACCGATTCCAAACGACATGTGAAAGCCGGTGTCTCCAAAGCCAAAGGAGGTGAAAGACTGCAAAGGAAACGAGGCTGTCAGTATACTGCGCAACGTCAGTACCCGACTACATACACACTCTCTTTAAGATCTGTTCTCGTGCAGCAAGAATCAGGCCCATCAACAGCAAAAGTAAGTGTACTACAACGAGTCAACAAACAAGGTCACAATGTAATTACAAAGTTTGACCTTAAGTGCACAAGACATTAAGAAAAACCCCTTTTACAATAGGAATATTCGTAGGAGCTTCCGTAATTCTTACCCCAGGGTGACTTTCTGGTTCGGATCTCTGTCCCGGTGGTCGAGGAGGCAATTTCTCCCTGCGATTAGCAAGCGGAAGACAAAATTTTATCGTGAGTGTTCGGCAAAACACCCAATAAGGAAATAATCTTAAATTCTGTCAGCATTAAGAGTCAAAATGTGTTGTGTGGTCAACTTTCTTGCTCCAGAACCCCATCCATCATTCAAGCAAGCAGCAGGCCCAGGTTCATAATCATGGTCAGCCTAAGTCCACAATAGCATGAAGGCCTCTCGCACCAACCTCCAATTGCACTAGCACCATCCTACAGCTGCAAATTTCCAGTTTTCATGAAATTTCATTACCTGTATCTCTGCTGTGCCACTCCCTTTGAACCCATTAGCAGCAGTAATACCTTATCCAAAGCATATGCACAAAATCATCTACAATGCTCCTAGTACATACCTATCCCAATGCTAGATGACTATCTATGCAAGCACTACCAGGTAATGACAGTCAGGACAACAAAATCCAACAATGGAGTGCAAGAGGAGGAATACCCAAATGTCCACTTTATGCACTAGGTTGCCTGCCAAGCTCCATTTCTTCTTCCTTTAAGATATTAACTGCCTCGGCTTTCATTTCTTATGCAGAGCTTGACCTCTTCCCGTCATGCCTCTCACTTTTGTTTCCGTCGCTCATGACGTGATCCTCAGCATGTTTCTCAAGCTTCTTTATTAACCAGCACATTACGGACCCTTATGTTAGTGCAGTCAGACTGCTACTGGTACCCAAGTTCATAGTGTATATTGAAGTCAAGAGCGAAAAATATGAGGACGCTTCAGCTTTGTTTTCAAGAGTAGAGCGCGATATAGTGATCAGGCCCCATTTGCATTGTCTTCTCATTCGCTGGCCAGGCTTCGCTTCTCAGCGGACACCTCAACTGTACTGTGAGTACGTCTGTGCGTGTAATACTGGCCATTTGAAACTCTCCTAGAATGAATGCTTATTGCGAGCGCAGTTGCGAAGTGCCCACTACTCCATAATTCATCATATTGCGAGTCAGCAAAGCACCCACTATGCATCTGTAAGGTAATACATGCAGCTGCACACTTTCTTGATGGTGTTGCTGCTGCTGATGAAATATTACGCTTTGACATGAATCCTCACACTACATGACGCCTGTATAGGACTTTTTTCCGAAGCACTGGCATGGCTCTGAGGTAAACATGATGAGACTGCTACGCAGAAGGCCTGGGTTCGATTCACACCCTAAACGACAATATTTGTTATTTCTTTGCACCTATCTCGATTTTTTGCTCACAACCAACGACATCAATGCCGATGCTGGGATTTCAGCGAGACGGGCTCTTAAACACAATTGCGTCAATACTCACCTGGGGTCCTGTTTGGAGCCGCCCCTGCCATAAAGGGGAATCACCTTGTCTCGGCTGATGCCTGCCTTGCAGACTGGGCACACCTGGCGGTTGGGCCGTGTCTCCAGCCACTGATGCAGGCACGGCCAGCTGCGAATCGGTAGGCAGAAACCGACATGAGAGATACAAACCTCGAGGAATGTCGGAACAGACAAGCTCTCGCTTCGAGGATGTCAGTGGCGCATCAGGCGTAATAAATTCGGAAAGGCATGGAGGTGACCGCATGTGCGCGAACCATTCCTAGGCCACTAACTGGAGTGAAAAGTGGAACAATCTGAGATAAGTGCCTGTCTACTGTCTAGCTGGCCTAATTAATTACAAAGACGTCTCCGACCAGAAATGTGGGATTTATTAAATTAAATGCTTCATAAACAACTGCGCTATATCCACTGCCAAGCCCTATTTCAACTTCGTTGTTCACTTTCATCACGAAAACGCTTGTGCAGCAAAAGTTGCAATGCAAACTACCTTCACCACATCCTGTGAGAGGGGTGTCCATGGGCCAATGCCTAAGCCACATTCCCCACGTGAAGACACTGACATGTGCACCTTGTGTTGTGGACTTGCTCAGGCACATGATGCAATCAACACAGATGCAATGAATCATTAGACACAAGAAAACAAATCCGAAACGTTTTTCACCGACATTGGCATGAAAGAAACGTATGCCTGTAATGAAGCTTCATTACAATGAAGACAGACTCTATTTAGATGTTTCACAAATTTTTGCTATGTCAGTGAGAAGTCTGCGGAATCTGTAAATCAAGTAAAAAGCTTGCGGTTTCCTTTCACTTCCTCCCACCCCCCTACAAATCAGAGTTACAAGAGTGCACCTGCATAAAAACCATACTGGAAATCTCCAAAGCAGATGAAACGTGTTGCCCGCAACAATGGCTCAGTGGCTGTAGCACTGTACAGCCGAGGTTTTGGGTTCAACTCCCTGTTATGGCAACCACATTTCAATGAGGGCGAAAATGCTGATGTACTCGGGTTTCAGTGCACATTGTGGACAACCCCAGGTGGTCACAATAGATCCATATGGCGTCTCTGACAATAACAACATTGCTCTTGCAAGGCAATGTAGGTCTGATTTACTTAGGTGGCGTTTAATAGTGTAGTTACCCCCTATGCACCTGTATGTGCTACCTGTCATAGTGATGTCTTTTTCTCATGCAGATAGTGAAAGTGACAATTGAGCACAGCATGCGGAACTGCTGTGATTTCTGAAGCCCACTTTCACCTTTTCTACCTGCACAGATGCATTATCTTGTGCACTTAGTGGAGCACAGCTTGCGTTTGCTGCATGTAAATATATGCGCATATCACCTCATGCCTTTGGCTGCATGTAGGCATAATTTATCTGATCAGAGCATGATGCTAATCTTGAAGGTCCGTATGCGCATATCTAATATCTTGTTTGCGTGCTGCATTTATCAGTATGCCGACACATCTACATCCTTATCGCACTTTCATCAGCTCTTTCGAATGTCTTGTATAGGAAAGCTTGATCTCTTCATCAGTCTGTACTATATCAGCCTGCATGCCTCGGAGTACAAGAAAACCTCGTTCACTCATTATGGCTAATTTTGTGTTTCGGTTTTCCATACCTCTGTACATGTTCTAATATTACATTTTTTTCTTTTAATAACTTCTATGTGATAATGCATAGCCGCTACCGCTGTTACATTACCAAACCTCAATTTCAATTCAATTTCAAAACAAATATTTAAAAAAAGCTCTACATAAAAGATATGTACATCTACAAATAACCGAAAAACATGCCCATAAATGTTAAGGCACCAATGAAAACAAGAAATTATAGCTTTTTTTTTTGTTTTTTGCAATAAATTTCTTCGGTGGTGTCCAAGTATACAAGTGCAGAAAAGGAAATGTTCATTCCGGTTTGCTTTCACGTTTCCTGCTTGCATGAAAGTGTGTAGAGTGCCATCTGCTGCTAAACAGACCACTCTAATATGCAACTTTCCACTTTTGCTGGCTGGCTAAAGCAAAAATGTTAATATTTTTCTACTGTGTTGCCTGTAGACAAGACCCCGTCACACAAGTTGCAACAGCACTACACATGCACATTAATGAAAAGTACACCGCCCACCTGTAATGGCAGTATACGCCTGAGAACGTAGTCAAGAGTTCGACGGAATACCATCTGGTCAGGTATAGGCATTGTTAAAAAAGCAGGCCACTGATCAATGTTAAAAAACAAAATGACATTTCGGGGTCCGTACGGATCCCTTGTTAACACTGGAATGACGGCAGAGCACCAAGTTCTTTAGCGTTGAGTGCATGATGCAAAGTCCAGGAGTACACGTGGTTTAGTGGGCGAGATAATCTATTGATTGCGTTACTTGTTGTCTGAATTATTAGTGATTCGAGATTAAGCCTCGTTGTCCAATTCTCCTCCGTGGCCATGATGCACGCTTTCCAGCTTATCTTGTGGCCCGTCTTCTCGGAATGCTCTGCGAGTGCATTTGTCACTGTGTGGCCCTTGGCGACGTCAATCTTGTGCTGCTTCAAACGTCTGCAGAAATTTCCGCTTTCCCCAATGTACACCGATTCGCAGTAGACGCATGGAATCTTGTAGACCACACCAGGGAAACGTTGCCGAGGTAGAGGGTCCTTCACATTATGCAAGTCACCCTTAAGCTTGCTTACTGGCACATGCGTGATCTGCACACCACGTTTTCTAAACACACCTGAGAAGTTCCTCGGCACCTTGGAAAATTAATAAGATGCCACATTCCACACACACAACACACACAGGTTGATAGCAAGTTGACCCATCTCTCCAGCATTTTGTCCAAACTGACACTTACCAGAACAGGTGGCCACATAGGCTGACCACAGCATCCTTGGCCGTGTCTAGGCAGATGTTGCACTCGAAGCTGCCATCCTGTTGGCCGCTCGTGCTGCCGCCTTCGTCGTTGCTCGAAGAGGCCGATGCCCCTTTTGGGTTCTCCGACGTCACCACCATGCCCCTGCACAAAAAGGTCGAACGAAATCACTGAAACGGCAGCCGAGATTCAAGTAGCGTTCAGGGATAATCTGAGTGCAGCGAAAGCAATCTTACAAGCCATCAGAAACTATGTGCCTTTTAAGCCTTGCTGCTACCTACTTACTGCTAAATGGTAGAGCAAACCATGCATAGCGACCAATGCCACCACATGCAAGGGAGTACTGGTATATGCGTACAAACTAGCAGCCATTGTGCCACTTGTTCACCTCATGCACATCTGTAAAACCCACTTACCCATTTAGCTTCAACATGAATCCACACTAATTAACTTTTTTCCCGTCTTACACTTAGTTAGATAGTACCACTATCTTAGTTGCAACCCCTATTCACTTTTGCATTATGGCATCACTCACCTCGGTGGTCTAGTGGTTATGGTGCTTGATTGCTAACCCAAAGGTCGTGGGATCGAATCCCAGCCACCGCGGCCACATTTCGATGGAGGCGAAATGCTAGAGGCCTGTATACTTAGATTTAGGTGCACATTAAAGAACTCCAGGTGGCTGAAATTTCTGCAGCGCTCCACCACGGCATTCCTCATAATCATATTAAGGTTTTCGGGTGTAGGGGTGCCCCTACAATTATTATTGCGTTACGGAATCACTGACAATTGCAACCTGCTTAACATACATCTTTGGTGAACAGTATTCCAGGGTGCATTTCTCTTCAAGCACCTTGAAGCCTCGTTAATTGTTCTTCCTGCAGAGTCCTATCATTAGTGCATGTATATATAATTGGTAAAGCTCATAATGTGCCAGTAACAAATATCTGAAAACTTGCATTTCCAGCATGCTATAAAATATCAGGCATCTTCTGTCCATAATACATCAGCGAAGACAAGGAGGTTATGACACCGGGGAAGAAAAAGAAAGAGACTGACATTTCAACACCTCTGCAAGCTTCTTTATAAGTGAAAAGCGTGACACCCTTACAAATGTGACTGGTTTTCCTTGTGGCTATGCTATCTCCCTCCCACTGTTGCCAAAGGCCAAAAGGGCCCGTTGAGAAAGCGCACACAAAGGAAACAAATCCTGCTAGTGATGCAATCTATGATAAGCACGAGCCACCTTATCAGCGAGGCTTTTGTCTCTCGACTGCAAAGTACAGAGACAGGAAGCTTCAGCACTGCCAAATTGTCAGATTGTGCCGCTAAAGTGCTGATGCACATCCTGACAACGAAGTTTAGAGGAATTCCAGCGAATGGGCACTGAACTGTAAAACAAATTGGCAGACAAAGAAAACAAACATATGCTTCAAAATGGTTTCTTTCTGCCTATACTGCAGCTCTTTTTTGCGAGAGGAATCGGAAAAACAAATATCCAGCTATCGGAACTCCTTACATTATCGCAGCAAGATAACATTCTTCTTGCAAAGTGTCTATGACAGCCAGCCCCCCCCCCCCCCCCGTTGTCCACCTTGCATCCATCCCACAATATGGTGTGTTGGCGACAGCATCCTACTGTCCACAGAAGAGGTCAACAATGACTGACTGATTGATTGATTGGCTGTCTGATTCATGGAGTTTAATGTTCAAAAACTAACAATGGAGC
The DNA here is from genome assembly GCF_013339695.2 of Rhipicephalus sanguineus. Lineage (NCBI taxonomy): Eukaryota > Metazoa > Arthropoda > Arachnida > Ixodida > Ixodidae > Rhipicephalus > Rhipicephalus sanguineus. Next base: position 21,807,241 of record NC_051179.1, read on the forward strand.
TTATGGGGTGCTGCAGGGGAGAGATGCACGTTTGCTTTAGCTGCAGTTTCCCAGCCAGTGAGAGTCTGACAATTCTAGCACACAGAGTGGTCTAAACACTCATTAGTGCTTCAAGCGGCCTCACAACTTTGCGAATAGATAATTTTGAACGATGTGCTTTGAAGCATCAACAAAATATCGCGCTGAAAGAGTCCATGAAACAATTTTTGTCACACCTACAACTGCCCAGATACAGACAGCATCTCTTGCAAAATTTTTCCTGACAAGTGTACACACTAAACATCATCACCGTACAATTTTTGCCTTTTAGAAAGATGCGCAGTCCACACCTGTAGTGTCTACTGGCATGTCATTCTATCTGGAAGTGGCTATTAGATAACTGAACATATTACATTATGGTCTTTAATGTTATTATGTGAAATTTTGTTTGTAGCAATGACTAACCGCATATGACAAATTTAACCTCACTTTCCACAGCTACACTCAGTGACCGACTTATCCTAAAACTAATACTGAAAGAAGTAAAATTGAACGTGAAAGAAACAAAGATGAAACCAATTAGCACAAGCTCGTTGAACTTCCAATATAATCTGCACATTCGTTCTATCCTAAAGAAAATATGCAGATCCAGTGCACTTATCTGAAGCTATATGAGGCAGTTAAGCGCTTTAGAACTAATGGCAGTGCATGTGATTTCATTTTATTTCATTCCATGTAATGCGAGATCTCGGACAGTGTTTACATTTGTTCTTGTGTAATTTTTGGGTCTACATAGTAGACCACAAGTTGTGCCGAAGTGCAAGCACATGATTAGGAGGATGCACGGTGATGTATGATGCTTGCTGACAGATCTATGTACAGAGACAGGCAATGCATTCACAGCAACATTTAAGAATTCTTTACCTCAAACTGCTGCAATGATGGACAAGTTAGTCGCAATAACTTTTTTTCACAGCACACAAAGACAACGCAAGAAAGGAGACAGGACAGGGTGCTAGTCTCAAAAGTTGAGTTGAGAGTAGTGTCATCCCCTTTCTTGTGTTCTCGTTTTTCACTAAGAAACAAGTTATTTTGTACCTCTTGTGGCATGCACCTTAAGAATGGGCAACACCTTGATACACCTACCGAATGGTTACGTCACAAGAGATCAAATCGAAGAAATTGCTGAATATGTTCCATTCACAAGTCGGTGTGCTTCAGAGACACCTGTGGGCTACATATCTTCCCGTTATATCAGCACGGCCTCATATGTTCCTATCATACACGGCACAATGGATTTAAATAGGAAAAAGGATATAGAAAGTTTTATGCAAACAGAGGTGCACATATTGGCACCAGTTTGAGGGCAAACATACCATGGCTGCATAAACCTGTATGCTTGTATTTGCATTCAGTGCACATGTATGCTTTGTCGATTGAGCTGTATACAGCTCAAGTCTGTCAAGCATCTTGCGTGTACATAACATAAAGATGCTTCCTAGCTTCTCCCAGACCAGCAACAATGCCGAGTCTCTTGTCTAACAGTGCTAATGTAATGAAAGCAACGTTATTATATTGTTACGAGGCATTGTATGAGCACGCCATTGAAGACTGCCGAACGACAAAGAGAGAAAGAGAGTGGCATGCCGTACGAGATGCTGTCAGCGATTCTGTGGCGCAGCTCCTTGAAAATATTGTAATATGCTCGCTTCCGCCTCTCCTGTGTATTCATGATCCCTGCAACAATATATAACTGACACTGCCCGGCTCAGAGCAAAAACTCCATAACAATCGCCGCATCTAGTGAAGTTACATTTGGACGTGTGGCAGCTGTTTCCGGAATATCACCCTTCTGTTGCTCGCATGACGCACTGACGTAAGCTGCTACATCCATACATGGCTAGTGCTTAGGTTTATTTGAGTCTATAAATGGCTTGCACTGACGTCACTGAAACCGCAATGTTGGTGCACTGCATGGAAGGATACAAGATTTGTGATGTCATGCTAACGTTATCATTACATCACTTCCAAGGTGTTTCGTTACTTACACACATAGGCCAATAACAATGTGGTTGCATTGCTATCATATTGAAGCAGGTTAAGTGCAATATGATTATACTGCCTTTACGTCATCATGCCGCCACGTTGGTGGACCAGTACGTTATGAAACTGCGTCCACGACATCACGTGCAAGCTATCTAAACAGCCGACTACATTCATAAATGGCTAGCGCTTTGGTTTGTTTGAGTCTTCACAGCTGACTACATTTCTGTCTAACTAAAGTCACCGTTGCATGATCAGTACGTTGGGAAAAACACAGAGGTACACCTGGAGGTCGGGGACTAATCCACAGCACAATCTCTGTCGTGCTAAAAAATAAAAAAAAAAGAAAAAGAGGCGCCCCGAAGTGCAATTAATAATGCGGGGTAACGGAGAAGATGACAGAGACAGATATGCGGGTATTAACATTTCAAGCAGGCCCGGATTTCGACAGTCCCGAACCCACGTCGGACTGCGCCGGCAAGGGAGACGGCGGCAAGGTCGCACTTCCGTCTTTACGTGCACGCGCGCTCAGCTAGCGACGTCCTCCACCAGGCAGTTGTTGGCAGCAGCAACGGGCAGGTGAACGTCTGCGCCGCTTGCACGTAGACGCGGTTGAACAGCTTTCCATCGGAGTCTCGTTTCTTTGTTTGTTCGTTTCCTCTCTCGACTACGGCGCCGCATCAGTCGCGCATTGTGTTAACTATACACACACCTACATTCTTCCTCCAGTGTGAGAAGTAAAAACGGAGGGATCTAAGTTTACGAACGCGACATACAAGCATTCTTCGTAGGAGGTCGCGAACTAAGCGGCTGTAAGCAAAACCATCACGGACTGGATTTCGTTTCGACCTTTCGCGCTTCGGTTAGCGAAGTGGGTTTCCAAGCGAGGTCACTTACCGCGTACTACACAATACCCGCAAACTTACTTCTAGTGCACTGTACGCAGACTATACATACGTGTTTGTCGGGACGCAGTCGCTAGCGAGTGGTGATAAGGGTCGGGGGCCGTAAACGAGACCATTCGTCGTCGTCCCGGGCGCTCTTTTTCGATTATTCTTACTTTCCTCAGTACCAGAGGCGCACGCACCGCAACGGAGCGCACGGACACCTGAGGCGCGCACCAGGCTATTTCTATATAACACTCGCAGGAAGTAAAAGTCGGAAATGGGCACACGTGCTCACCGTTCGGGGGTGAGAAAGAAAAAAAGAGAGAATGTAGGTTGTCCGCGTGTGCCGAAAAGAAACGAGGCGATAGCCTCGCTTGGGAGGCGGCCTCCTAGCCAGCGCCCGCTCGTCAACTATGGTCGCAATCGAAATCCGCTTGTACGACGATCGAGTCAGGTGCACGACACGTAATAACCATCGAGGCCGATGAGGCCCGTTCAAGGTCTCGTTTTTCGTTCTTTCACAGAAGGGTTATATCATATGACGCACGACAAGCGATCTTCACGATGAAGGGTGGGGGGAAGAAGCGGCGGTGTTGGGGAGGTCGCGATGAGCTCGTTTCTCGGCCGCCGACGCGAGAAAACGTTGAAACGTTCTATTGCCGACGCAATAGACACTGAGATGCAAGCCCGGGCACAAACTGCATCTTACCTCGAAGTTTCCCTCGCAGAGCGCGGGCTTCTTTACGGGCAGAGCCAAATCACCACTACTTTCACTGCCAGCAAGCCAAGCGTGCTCCCAACCACAGGGACGGCGTTCTCTCACAGCTCGGGGGGATGTACCGGACAATTCCTCGTAGCCGACATGGCGCAGCAGTTCCCTCAAGCTACGTGTCCTCTCACGCGCGGCGAAATTCCACGACCGTTTTCAGAGGCAAATTAAATTTACTGCACCTACCTATCCTCGTATTCCTCTCGTCAACAACAAAACTCTCCGTCCAAAGTCATGGCGTACTTCCGATGACGTAACATCCTTCGCGACCAGCGTGAAGAGATATCTTAAAAAACGAAACAAGAAAGAATCACTCAAACTTAGAGCAACAAGTAGTCAGCTACGTTTAAACGTGGTAATTCAGGGCAATTTTTTGTTTCTCATGACGCGCTGGCAATGCCACGTACCCATCGCCGTTGCTGTCGCTGACGTCACCGCCGGTGTCCGCCGTCAAGGTCACGTGACATTCCGTAGCAGACGACATTTTTCTCGAAGCTAACGGCACAATCCTACAGCGCACAGTCCAAGGCACAGTCCCTGTGCTTCATTTGAGCCCGAATGAGTTGTTTCGCTGCGCTGTCGAGGAGCGTGAGCACCATGCCACCTTTTTCGCGAGCCCACTGTGCGGTGCGCTGATCAGCCTTGAGTCGGAGACGCAACTGAACGAACGAGTCGAGAGCGCTTACCGCCCCTGCGCTGCGATGCCTGCCAAGTTTTAAGCCTTGCCAGCATCTATCCCCGTTGTTGAACCAGAGATCTATATCACCGCATAGCCGATTCGCCGTGTGGTTCCTGCACGCAATTGTATTGCCCAAGCGCTGACGTTGTATTTAATGCATAACTCGAATAAGCGCGCAAGTCGCACACTCAAATTATTGGCGCACGGCGGCTAAATCGGTCGGATCACGTCGCAATACAGCGCAGTGTTTTTGTCACGCAAACAAGCGCTCGTGGCTGTGTAATATGGGTGGAGATTGCTAAAGGTGCCCCGGAGGAGCGCGAAATAAAATAAGCACCGCTCAAGGCAACCCACAAACGTGTGCCAAGTTCTGGCAATATGTATAAACTCCCTGCTCCAGTTTTGCCGGCTATGGCTGTCTGCGCAAGGTGAACAAAAACGAAAACTCGCGCCCGCTTCGCGTTTATTATCTTTTTTTTTTCTGAAACCGCTCAAGCATTTCTATATATCAGATATGCCGAGAAAGTGTGTCAAGTTCCCTTGGTGTAATGAAATGGAATACTTCATGGATTTAATGAAACAACCCTGACACTTCACTTACAGAGCATGTGCTTACTTATAATTTATATAAACACTTCTACGTTATAGTTAATGCAGATAATTGCATATCATATGCGTCAAGCAGGGGCGTAGCCAGAAATTTTTTTCGGGGGGGGGGTTCAACCATACTTTATGTATGTTCGTGCGTGCGTTTGTATGTGTGCGTGTATATATGCGCAAGCAAAATTGAAAAATTTCGGGGGGGGGGGGGTTGAACCCCCCCAATCCCCCCCTTGGCTACGCCCCTGGCGTCAAGCAATCGTTTTATTTACCACTTCAGGGAGCAGAGGGCATGGAAAGAAAAAGCTCTTGTGAGCTTGACTATGCTTCCCAGCCTCTCATTTCCAGTCTGTTCATTGGTTTAATTTTTAACCTACCAAACAGGATTAAGACAAACACGCAGTGGTATAGCCAGGAATTTTTCTTGTGAGGCGTCACATCTTTGACCCAGAAGAGGCTGCTGTTGTGTATAACTTCAGGCTGGCTATCTCATGGTAGACATAAATTTAGGGAGAGGCTTGTGCCCAGTGTTCCACCTGTTCTCTACACTTCTGCCCACACCTAACGACTGTTGACACCGAGCTGGCCCAAAACAAAAGTACTCTGATTGCAAATCTAGGGGCCAAGCAAAATGCGTGAGCAAATGATCTAGTACGCCGGCAAACTACAGGACAGCCAGAACGCGTACAGGTGACACTTGAAATATGAGCGTGTTGCTAGACAGGGGCAAGCGCATACTACCAACTGAAAGTTTATTTGAAAGCAGAGACATAAATATACAGACAGATAAATTTTTTGGAACAATATGCAAGATGAGAACACAAATGACAAAAAACTTCTATGACTTGCCAAAGTCTGCATTACCTGGTATAAAATAGTTAATGCCTGCGGCATGTGCCGCTTTCTGAAAACCTCAGCTCCTTATCTCACAGGGCGATTGAGGGTTTAGTGACACAAGACCGGTGATCGCGCGCAATGCTTGCAGCTTCGATAATGATTTATGTGTGTTCATGTTTATGTTTATCAATCACAGTTGCACTGCCAAACCGAACCTTGCATCCACATCTGCTGGATGTAAAATTGGGAAGCAGTACATGCTGCAGGTGTTAACTATTTTCTACTGGGTGATGCAGACCTTGGCAAGGCGTGGCAGTTACTTTTTGTCGTTTGTGTTTTCTCGGATGTTGTTCTGGAAAATTTATCTGTCTGTATATATATGTCATTGCTTTCCAGTAGACGTTCATGTGTGTAGCAATGTGCTCGTATTTCGAGTATCACGAATCATCAGCTTGCCCTATCAGCCACACATAAGTGAAATGCTGGGTGCAGAAATAACACATTTATTTCCCTTCCGTGAGCCTAATGATAGCGACCATTACTCTAGTGAGAAGTATCTTTGGAAAGAAAGGTTTCAAAATGATTACCAGAGATGTACCATTTTATTTATGACGGTGCATGTGCTAAAGAAAGGCATGCAGCCACCCACTAGTACCATTTTAGGAGCTCTTTTGAAAGACGAACAACTTACACTGCTAACCTTACAACAAAGCATGGCATAGCAGCTTGGAATGAGCGCAATGTACAGGCTTGGTTGTGATCCACAGTAACTCTGGTTTTTGCTGCAACTTCGCATGAGAAAACCAATGTGAGCTTTGTCTCAACGACTTTTGTTCTGATATCACTAATAATTAATTCAGTAACTGTATAGCACTATTTCTACAGAAGTTTTACAAAGGGGCTTCGGGTGAGAAATTTTGTTTCATAGGTTTACGACTGTTGGTTTCTTTTGCTGCTGAAGAGGCCTGAGAACACTATCTACTTGGTGGGCTTTGCAGAACCATTAAAAACATTTTAAAACATTCTGTTGTTTCATGTGCAAAAGAAATTAAAGCAACTTCGCACTAGTGGAGCCAAGCCTGAAGGAAGTGCGGAGCTGGGCAGCCTTCCTTGTTCCTCTTTACTTTTCTCTTTCATTCTATCTCTCTATTTCTTTTTTTGATTCTTTCTTTCTAGCTCTCTGTTTTTTGTACCCCTTTTTTGTGTCTATTTCTTTCTCTTTATATCTTTTTCTGTCTTCCTTCCCATCTTGTTCTCTTTCATTCTATCTCTTTCTTTCTCTCTGCACTCGTCCTTTCGTCCATCAGACTTATTGCATCCCACGCCAGACAGAAGAGCACATGTGTGCTGGGAGCGAAGCAGAAGATAAACATGGCGTGTGCTGGTTCATAATGATGATAATTTTTTTCGTGACTTATGGGGCTTCTCCGAGCTTAAACAGCTCTGCTGTTAAAAGCACAATGTGATTATAAGGCACACCATAGTCGTGGACTCCACATTATTTTTAATCGCCAGGGGATCCTTAATGTGCACCTGTATCTAAACAAGTGGATGTTCTTCATTTCGCCTCCACTGAAATGCAGCCGGTGCGGCCGGGAATTGAACCTGCGCCCTCGAGCGGTGCAAGGCACTAGTTTCTAAGCTACCACATCTCGCAAGGGAAACATCAGGCATTTTATTTCCTATTCACAGCAGGCTTGCAAGGGTATAAATGCTCACGTCCTTTTCAGACACATTTTTGTTTCCCACACATGACAAGACGTTAACTTCTAATCCCAAAAACCTGAGCAATTCTGCAGGGATTCAAAGTAGGACTTCACAGAGTTGACTTCTCATTTCTTGTGACTGTGCTTTGCACGCCTGACTTTTGTTACCATGCGTAAGCTTTGATACAAAAACTTGTATGAGCCAAAAACTTGTACTTATTTACGTGCTTGGAACCATGGTGCTTTTATTTTTGTTTTGCAACTCTCGCCCCTGTTTATAATGTTTATGGCTGTGAGAGTAAAAAAAGCTCCATTGAAACAAAACACAGCAAAGTATGTTCCATCACATTGGATGAAATCAATGATCAGATGGATAGAATACCACCTGGCCTGTGAAGATCGTGGTAACTGAAATAAGTCATACTGATTGAGTTCTAATTCTTCAAAAAAACGGACATTTCAAATTGTGCCGTTGCTCCTAATGTGAATGAGGCTCCCTAGGTTAAGAAATCTGCTCATTTCTTAAAAATTTGAAAGCTCTCTGATGCTCTGTTTTCATTTACATTGATTGCACATGACATCACACATCTAAAGGAATGGCAGGAGTCAGGGGAAGATGGAAGCTTGTATTGAAAATTCATAAACAGGAGTTGTGCTAGAGCCGACATTTCGACAAGCTTGTTGAAACGTCGTCTCTAGCACAAGCCCTGTTTATGAATTTTCATCACAAATCTAGGATGTTGGTGTCAGTGAAAGCCTTGTGCAAGCGTAAGTGCCATCCTGTTGTAATCAAGAGTACAAATTGTGGATTACATTCCTGGTTACTGTGGTCAGAATACAGAAACACTTGCATATACTTGAATTCACGCACGTGTTTAACTAATTACAGCATGTCTCAATTTAACTGGAGCCATTCACTAGTTGGATTTCTCACATTCTGCTGTGCCGCTTGAGTTTTTCAGCTCTAAGAATTAATCCGCACAACCGTCAATGAGTTTGTGCTTCGGATACTGAATCAAATATTGTGCCATCACATTTGATACAAATATTTACAACACAACAGCATAGTTACCCCAAGCAGTGTACACCTTCACTCGTATAAAATATAAAAAAAGAGGCAGCAGCAAATTATATAACACTTTTTTTATGCAGTGCCGCTGCCTATGTGCCACTAGCAAATTAGCATGAATGTTAGCTCTAGTTATGACTTAACAAGTCATTGCCACTCACATTAAACATCGAGACTTCATCTTAAAAATATCATTTACCTTCAACATGTGGTAACAAAAATGGTGTTTATTAAGCAACTACTTCTGATTCATCCGACTTTTCTTGACTGAACAGTGTTTGCTAGAGGCAGTTGCAGTACTGTGCATTTGCAGGCAACAGCAAATAACAAAATGGACTCATGCCACGCAATCTGTTGATCCTTACTGAACCCATCTGCACTAAGAGGATGCGATGACAGCTCCATATAAATCAATATGTGCGCTTGGAAGGATGTAAGAATGGGCTTATTGAAGGTAATACATGGTAAAACTTGCAGTGCACTGAGGACATGGACACAGAAAGTGAAGACGGGACAAAGCGCATCGCTCTGTCTTCACTTTCTTCGCCCATGTCCTTCTTAGTGAACTTCAAGTTTCACCATGTGCACTTGGCAACAGGCAATCTGAATCTTCAACACACTTTAGACGTCCGTTTGCCGACCAACACGAGTCCCTTGGGCGAGCAATCGTGCGGTATCATCTGCGTCACAATTACTTCGTAGCCGCTCTCGGCTGCCCCCATGGCCCGGTCTCTGTCCACCAGAGCCATGCAATAATGGCCCTGCTGGCACGTAGGCGTGTCACGCTCAGTCCGGTCGGCGTAGTGGCACAGCAGCGTGTAGTCCTCTTTGGAGATCCCTGTATCTCTAAAGGCACGACTTAGAGGATAGCTGATTCTGTCTGTTGCCTTCATGGCACCATAGCAACAGGGGCACGACACGAATGCTGCATTGCGTTCGATGCACTTCTGCAAAACCAAGTCCGTGGCAACGCCGCAAGCATGCAGAGAGATGCCCAGGTCAAAATCACCCACGTAGTAGTCCATGTTGCACTGATAAAACACGACATTTCGCAGGCCTAAGGACTTGACCCTCTCCCGGGCACGAAGCATCGACTCTTCCTTGTTTTCGATCATCATGACCCGACATTCCGGTAGCAAGTAAGCCAGGACGATGCCCACATGGCCTCCTCCGGAGCAGAAGTCAACAATCGTGCAGCCATCGAAGGCGTGTTGAAGAGCTAAAACAACGAGGTTCTCGATCTGCTGACACTTGCGCAGGACCCTGGTTTTTGGAAGACCTCCTCCGAGGGGATGCACTTTCTCCGGAAACTCCTCCCAGGGTAGCGGAAGGGAGTCTTCCCCGGGGTTTGGTTTCAAGTCTGGCGTTATGCAGGCCTCCCTGAGCGTGTTAATGATGGACTCCGGGTTCTTGTGCCGGATCCGAGGCTTTGTGCGTTCCGGATGAGATGAGTAGAGGCTGTCCTTCGGGAGCTGAGACTCTTCTATGAACATGCTGCTGCCCTCAACTCGCTCGACCTGTTCGATGCGCTTCAGTTCCAGGGCTTCTAATGCAAGGAGAGTTTGCGCCTGAGCAGACATCGTGTGGTACCACTTGGCAGTGAGGGGCAGCCTTTCGGATATTGCCCCCTTACTCGTAACCGCGGCTAGTTCGGTGAATATGAGATGAAGGACGGGAAAAAGCACTACGTCGGCCAACGTCTGGTCAAAACCTTCGACGAATCGGTGTTCCAGTTCGGGCAGTTTTCCGTCAATCGGCTTACGCTCTGCGGGCGAGCCGTCTCCACCTTCGCGACGCGACGCCCGAAACACTTGCTGCTGCTTCCTCTGGACGTTGTGCGTTTTCACGGGCTGTCGCATGTGGGCCTCCAGGAGGAGAAGCTCCTCGGGAAGCCTCAGAGGCGGGGATTCCAACCCGCTACCAGCGGAGCAGCGCGTCCGGAGCTTCGGAATGGCCCTCTGTACGTCCAGTTCGCAGAAGCGAGTCCAGAGCGAAGACTCGGAGCAGGCTGCGAGGCAGCCGCCGCGGAATCCCAGCAGCGCCTTGTACTCGAGGTCCCGGGTTCGACTCCCCAACTGACCCAGCGCCCATCGGAGAACCCCCGCGAGTCCGCCGATACAAGTCGCGGTCGTCTTGTCGGGTAGATAGACTGCTGGAGGTTCGCAGTCGAGTAGTTCTTGGGGCGTAGGCGAATCGTCTTTCGACTCGATGCATTTGAGTTTTGGAAGAATGCTGTAAGGCAAATCGAAGAGTGGCTCGTCGTTACAACCACCGTCGTCGCTGGCGGAGTCGCGTGGCACCAGAACGACACGCAGGCCTTCTATCTCGCAGTAGGCGAACGTGAAAAGAGCCACGAGTGTGTTCTGCGGTACACGTAGTAACGATCTGTCGTCGTTCCTGCCGCTGAGCATTACGAGGTGCTCGATAGCCATAATTGTTTGCTCTCCGCGCTGCTCTGCTGTGGACAAAGAAAGCACGGATTTTTCTTCATCGAGTTATACTCCCACCGCAATTACCACGACTACAGTGCCTAATGACAGAAATCTCTCATTTCCATTTTGCCGCATTTAGCGCTGGGCGCCGCCATCTTCGTTTTTATCAATGTTTGTGGGCGCCTATCCTTTGTTCCACTGAAACATCATTGAAAAATATCAGAAAATTATGTGGCTGATCTGTTCGGCAATCTTATTTTGCAGACAAATTCTCGCGCTCAATAACGTTTAATTTTGTAAATTTTTATTTTTTCTCGAAGCTCGACAAGAGAGCGCACATCTTTCGTTCAACAATCGTTGGGATTGCTGCAATCCCGCAATCGATGCATAGGCGTCGGCCCGTTTATGACTCACTCTGACAGCGGTATATATTATGCATGATAGTAGCAAACACCGCGGGCACCAATAATGTGCGGACCCGAATTAGAGCGGCCTTCTCTGACCCCACAGGCGTGCGAAAGGTTCCCCTTCAGATACGGTCCCTAGATATTAGGGACCGTACTTCAGGAGTGTTGGATGGATGGATAAGCAGGATTATCTATGGGTTGTACCCTTTAGATCTGGCGGCGGCGAATGTTCATTTAAGTTAAGTCAATGTATGGGGCATACTTTGCCCCCCCCCCCCCCCCCCCCACGTGCGCGCGCCTATGTCTGACACCAATCAATACACAGACACTGCAAAGCCATCCCGTGTGTGCGTCTGATATACGGACAACAGTTGTGACGCTGGCTTACATCATTGGCGTCATTTAATTTATATTTCCTCCATGGCTGGAGCACAGGGGAGGGGGGGCTGTTAAAAAATGCACTGCAGAGGCTGTGACTTTTATACCCCCGTGCAACAGTCCAGAAAGGGGGGTGATCCTTCTCGCCATTGAAAAGGTCACAACGTACACACGAACACAGAGTATGGTTGAATTCCCCCCCCCCCCCCTACCCGAAAGAAAGTTCTGGCTATGCCCCTTCTGTGCAGGCGTCGTGTCCAGTGTGGTTTGTGCTGAGGTTAATTTGCTGCAACCGTTCTTCAAGCATAACCTCTTTTTCATCTAAAGGAGCGAGAAAGGTAAATCGCGAAAGGGGAAGGGTGCGCCGGCGGGACGTCGGGGTGACGCACAGGCGCAGCAAGCTTGACCGTTGTCATGGAAACGCAAACAGCAACAAAATGCCGTCGCCGGCGGTGTTTTCGGCAACCGTGACCGCAGGCATCCATCCGGTTTCTACGGAGCATCTCGTCCGCTTTTCCGGGAGCCGGCCCTTTCTTCTCTCTTACTGCTCTCGTCTCGACTTGTGTCAAAGAACCCGTCAACCGCGAGTACGAGAACAAAAAAGAAACAATAAATTAAATAAAGTGCTATCCGTAGTGCTTCAGGTCCTTTGATTCAGTGAGTGCACATCTATTATGCAACGTGTCGCACTGAGATACGGAACGGGTGCGATATCGTCCGTAGATAGCAGAAACATTTTAACTACAGCTAGACTGCTCCCGGTCGTGCAGATAATTTTAGAATTTGAAAATAGCAACTTAGTCCCTAAACCGGTGATGCGATCTCTGCCGTGTTGCGATACCCGCCACGTGCTTTTGTTCCTGATCGATATGAAGGAGCATTTAAAGAAGTGATTAAAAAGTTTGACACTATACAACCAATAAAACTCGATGTGCTTGCTACATGAGATTTGCATGACCTACAACGCAACGTGTCACCAAGTCCTTAAACCTAATTTTAAAAGCGATACGTTACGTAATTGTCTATACAAATGGACGTAACGTAGAAACTACGTTTCGAGCCATTGTGTTTCTTCCATTTTCTTTTCTTCATATTTACAAGCTCAACTTTTCCAAATTTGAATTACCGCACGGACGGCGAGTGAAAGGTAACACGTGTTGCGCTTGCCGGCATGCCATTTCAAGTCTGAAGTATTTCATTGTGTACGTACAATAAATAAGATAACACCGACATATCCACTGATTTACGTACGTGAGAGTCTGCGAATACACACATCTGATTGCATCCGTTAAATGAGACGCCCATCGCGGATAATTAAGCGCCGACAAGTATATATAAACCGACAAATTTAACGTTTTTTGTATGACAAGCACTACCGGGAGGCGTTGAGGGCAGCGAAGGGCGTTACGTTGGGTTCAAATCAAGCCCGCAGTTCGTGACACACGAAATGTGTAAGTTTGGGCGTTGCCGCGTTGGCCTGTGTGCCCGCATCATCCCACAGGTTTCTTTGTATTTTTCTTCTCTCATTCATCGTCGCGCCAATTTGACGCGGAAGAATGCGGGATGTGACGTACGAGCGCTGGCACTACGGATTGCGCTACAAGAAATAGTGCGCAATTTTATCGAAATAAAAAATGCATACTACTAGAAAGGAACGTGTCTTTTTTTTCGAAAGTCACTTTTACATTTGTTGAAATAAAAGAAGTACAATTTAAAGTTTTTTAAAGGTAAAGTTATTTAAAAAGCATTGCGCATGCGCAGCAGAGTGTACGTGCCTATAAAAGCACCTCGCCGCACTTCTTTCTCAGACCCATCAGTTTACGGGCGTTCCTTATTGACGTCGAAGTAAACGTTTCTTTGGGCCGTCAATTCCCTCAAGTAAGTGCTCACTCAACTATTCGTTGCTTTTAGACACTCGCATGAGCTTGTTTGGAGGTTCTACTGCTCATAATTCAGGAAAATGGTCCGAGTCGCGATAGCTTGTGTTGGCGCGGTCGCCTCTCATAGGCCTAGTGCCGGCATGGTCTGGAACTCCACGAATATTTCTACAAATGGAAGCTTATTTCCTCTGAACCTTTCCTACGAGTTCCAGCTGTGCTACAGAACGAGTAAGTCTTCGCTTGCGAATACCTCAGTAGGTGTAGCTAAACTCCTCTCGTAGCCGGCAACTGTCTCAGTAGGCCTAACTGTGCTGGCGCGTTTTGTCGCTCAGTACGCCTGTGCAGGGTAAATTAATCGCCCTTGGAAGTTCTGCCGATAGCGTTACATAATCGTATCAGTCTGTAGAGGTGTATACCTCTTTATAGCGTTTCGCGACGCGTGCGGGTTAACTGTAGCTTATCTCGGATCTCCGCCCGGCTAGTTTTAAAATTTTCAAAATTCATCATGGCGTCGTCTCGCTCCAACGGTCATCAGCCGGCGTGCATGACCGTTCGTTGGGGCGGTTTATACCGGCCTTTGGTGGGGGGTGTGGGGCGCGTCTTCCGTGACCGAAACCGGCTTTGAGGGGGGGGGGGGGGTGTGCTTCTGTGTGCGCTGAACCGTTTTTAGGGCGAGGCCTTATTCGTTACGGGACGCCTCTGAGAGTCACGTAAGCGTCTTTTACGAGCGGGACCGCAGCCGTCTGCATGTTCACGCTATTCTTTCAAAAGAATACGGCTCCCCTTGGGAGCAGGATTCTTAGTAAAATAATTAAAAAGTATCACTCCGCAAAATAGAAAGGGCAGTACCGTGACTGCAACCAGCGACATTGCAATCCAGAGACACACGAGGCGTTAAAAGCCAGATCGTCAAGGTTGTTTAACAGACTGCATTTTTATAAATCGTCGTGCATATAACTGTCTCCGGTATCGGCACACTCCATAGTGCATATTTTTTGTGAATACCGACATATTGAGGCGCGGTTGAGGGGAGTTGCTGCCTCGCGTGGCGCTTCGCTCCCGCCCTCGGGCGTGGCCCCCGGAGCTGCCCTGCGCTGGCAGTCGGTCCACAGCCACGGTGTCGAACACAAACTGCCGTCCCCTGACGCTTGCGTCGGGTGTGGGCGGTGGTCCCGCATATTCCTGATCTTCGTGCCCGTCCTTGGGGGCAATGGCACTGGGGAAAGACCATGCGGGGGACAGACCGGTCCCGTCCGATGCATTATCGGCATTGATGGAGCCAGACTTTTTAGTTTCCTGTAGGAGTTACGACTGAACTGCTGCGATCCTCCTTAAGGGGATTGAAAACTGGCCGATTGTACTGTCTCTTCATAGAAAAGAAAATTAATGGCGCATTAAGTGGGATTAAATCGGACTCCTGTCAATTGGGTTTGTCCACTGCAACTTGCTACCTCGACATGCAGTCCTTGCTCCTTCGCCAGAAAGTTTGTGTCGCGAGTTCCGACTTGCGTTGTGCACGACTTTTCAAAAGACCTTACTTGCGTGCCTGTGTCTTTTTCCCGTCTCTCAGCTAACCGGTGAAAATGCGTGAGTGCATCTCTGTTCACGTTGGACAAGCGGGCGTCCAGATCGGCAATGCCTGCTGGGAGCTGTACTGCCTGGAGCATGGCATTCAGCCCGACGGCCAGATGCCCAGCGACAAGACGATCGGCGGAGGCGACGACTCTTTCAACACGTTCTTCAGCGAGACCGGTGCTGGCAAGCACGTGCCTCGCGCCGTCTACGTCGACCTCGAGCCCACGGTCGTCGACGAAGTCCGCACTGGCACTTACAGGTGCGGTAGTTGCTTTCACTCGCAATACTTTAGGCCTGTCGTCAACTTCACCCATTTTGCGAGATTTGAGTCTGAGCTACCCTGCTTCGGCTATTTCTGCATAATATACTGAAAAGTCCGATGTGACAGAAACACCTGTATGCAGTGCAAATCCGGATTTTATTCTCTCCAGTTGTAAAGGCATAGATTAGCTTAGGCTACTACTGGTTGAGTGGTGCTGGTAATGGCTCTGAAGCAGTTATGACAAAATACGCAGGGTCGGTTCAGAGTTCAATTGTTTGAGGCTCTATGTAGTCCCATCTTAAATTTGTACCTAAATTTGCCATGTGGCTTTACACAAGTTGAGTCTTAGTCCCATTGGTCACAACACATGCATCTGTTAATGTTCACTGAGGAAGGCAAGGTACTTAGCCCTTCTTTGCACACAGTGCCTCAGCGTGACTCGTTGGACTGTCCTAATTTTTGTTTGCCGCTGCAGGCAACTGTTCCACCCCGAGCAGCTGATCACTGGCAAGGAGGATGCGGCTAACAACTATGCTCGCGGCCACTACACGATCGGCAAGGAGATTGTGGATCTGGTGCTGGACCGGATCAGGAAGCTGGCAGACCAGTGCACGGGCCTGCAGGGTTTCCTCATCTTCCACAGCTTCGGAGGTGGCACTGGCTCGGGCTTCACCTCGCTCCTCATGGAGCGCCTCTCGGTGGACTACGGCAAGAAGTCCAAGCTCGAGTTCGCCATCTACCCAGCCCCACAGGTACATGCCAAGCCTCTCTTATATTAAGGCGTTTACTGTAGTTTCGGCTCTCGAGCAACCAAGACACTATGGAGGTGTCGGCGGCCCGGCTTTTTGGCTCGGCTGCTGGCTAATCCTGTTGGCCCAGGAGCTGCTCCATGTCAGTTGTCCACGCCAGTGTGTCTAACAGCATACCTGTCCCCAGCCGTGTGGCTGGTGAGGGCTGCACTCCTGCATATTCCTGTTCTTCGTGTAGTCCATCGGACGAGTACACTGGGGAGAGACCATGCAGGAGACATTGCCATTGTAAACATAGTTGTTGTAAAAGTGAATCATTGGCATGCCTGTAGATTTGCCATGCAGTGCTGTGCTATGATCTTGTACCACTTGCTGCATTTACGTTGGCTGCCACCAATTGTCTCTACTGCCTCTGAATTCTTTGTCCAATTCTTTGCTTCAGTGCAAGGCACACTTGTTAGTAAATGTTCTCGTCATGCTACTACCAAAACATGACTGTGGTCTAGGAGCGCTTTTAATTTGGCAGATGTTAGCCTAATAGTATTTGTCATCTGCTAGTTAATTAAGCACATGCTTGCTTCTGTTGCCAATGTCTGGAACCAGTGCGTGTGCTCGTCCTCACTCTTCCTTCTCTTGTTGCAGGTCTCCACAGCAGTCGTGGAACCCTACAACTCCATTCTCACCACGCACACCACCCTTGAGCATTCAGACTGCGCTTTCATGGTCGACAACGAGGCAATCTACGACATCTGCCGCCGCAACCTCGACATTGAGAGGCCCACCTACACCAACCTGAACAGGCTCATTGGCCAGATTGTCTCCTCAATCACTGCCTCCCTGCGGTTCGACGGCGCCCTCAACGTCGACCTCACTGAGTTCCAGACCAACTTGGTGCCCTACCCTCGCATCCACTTCCCTCTCGTCACGTATGCCCCCGTCATCTCTGCCGAGAAGGCCTACCACGAGCAGCTCACAGTTGCAGAGATCACGAATGCCTGCTTTGAGCCAGCCAACCAGATGGTCAAGTGCGACCCCCGCCACGGAAAGTACATGGCCTGCTGCCTCCTGTACCGCGGTGATGTTGTGCCAAAGGATGTAAACGCAGCCATTGCGGCCATCAAGACCAAGCGCACGATCCAGTTTGTGGACTGGTGCCCCACTGGATTTAAGGTGCGTTCTTGCTGCTTTGCATCGTGGCTAGTGTAATCTGCAAGGAAGTATTGATGGGGACAAGAAAAGTAGTATTACGAAGGAGCAAGAGATTGAACGTGGCATTTTCAGGGTCTTTCACTGTGCTAAAGTGACCGCAATTGGAACATGCTTAAATTTGTGACTTCTTGGTCGTTAACATTTCGCTGCAAAATTAAGAATATTAACCCTTTTCTAAACTACCTGCGCTTCCCAAATAAGTTATGAATCCCAACTGGCTTAGTATTCCTTGTGAAGTGGTCACTGCTGCTGTAGCGTGTACAGGGTCAACATCTGAGGTGGAAGCCTCATTAGTATGAAAGATTGCATAGAAGCTGATGTTGAATACATAATTGCATGAATTGTTTCTAAACACCCCATGTGTTCTAGTTTTACCGGGTTGAATACTGGTGAGGTCTATTGCTGCTTTGTGTGTTATCTGGTGTTAATTCTCGAACCCTCTGTATTGCAGGTTGGCATCAACTACCAGCCCCCAACTGTTGTACCTGGTGGTGACCTCGCCAAGGTCCAGCGTGCAGTGTGCATGCTGTCCAACACAACAGCCATTGCGGAGGCCTGGGCACGTCTCGACCACAAGTTCGACCTCATGTACGCCAAGCGGGCGTTCGTCCACTGGTACGTCGGCGAAGGCATGGAGGAAGGAGAGTTCTCCGAAGCCAGGGAGGATTTGGCTGCCCTCGAGAAGGACTACGAGGAGGTCGGCATAGACTCTGCAGAGGGTGCAGAAGACGATGGTGGCGAGGAGTTTTAAAAAAAAGTGTTGGTGCCCTCCTGCTCGGGGCCACGGAATAAAAGAGCAGTTTTGATTGACTCAAAATTTGTTGGTCTTTACTGCTGTGGTTGCTTTGTTCAGGCCACTGTTTGGAACACTTTGAAACTTAACTGCATTACTGACCGAAGCTGGTAGGCATGTTATATTCCAGTAGGGGTGTCTACAGACATGGAAAACCTGTAATTGTCAGGGAATTTGGACATGTTTAGAGAAGCCTGGGAATTGTTGGGGGTATATATATTTTTGAAGACAGTCTTGAAAACAACTTACCTTTAATCAAAGCTTATGATCCTTTTTTTTTTTTTTTTCTGCAACTGCAGTAAACAGCTAAGCAGATGCGTAAAGAAAAGGACAGTGTATACTGTTTAAGATCACACTACGTACCTCTATTGCTAAGCGTGACTGCTCATGCCAATAAATTTGTGCTTCTTGGTCATGGCTGTGACCTGAGCTTGGCTCGAAGGCTGCAGTCTGGTTTGACCAGAAGCACTATTCAGTGGCGATACAGCAATAGACATTCTCGCTTCTGCACTCTGCAAGTGCCAAGAGTTCTTTCCCTTTTTCTTTTACCACTAGGGGCTCGTTTCCAGTATGGAGTTGCAAGGGTTCTTATTAGGTGGGCTAGTTCACTGATATTTTGGCAGAACAGTGCAAAAAAAAAATGCGGGACGGTGCTTTGTCCTGTGTGTTTCCTTGTGCCATATTTTGCTCTGTTCTGCCATGATGACGAATAGTCTGTTTTCCAAGCAGGCCTACCAGTCTGGAATACGCTCGGAATCATCATGGAAAAGTCAGGGTATTTGGAAAAATTAAATTTGTAGACACCCTGCTAGTGTCTACCGCTTTTTAGAGTAAATGTGGTACAGGCATAAAGGAAATCTAGACACAAATAGTAATTCATGCAGTACCATACTGCTGTTGCCTGTAGGCAACTGAATGTGTCGGTTGCTGGTCGGGAACTCTAGGGCAATACAATCCCACAACTGCTTTCAATGGTTAGCCTATGCTTGAATAAAGCTCATAATAGTGTGAGCCAGCACCGAAATTACAAGGTTCTTATGGAGGCAGGTGTTCATGGTGTCACTGCTGTATGATTTACTAGGGAATGTTGTGGGAGCTGTGCAACAAGTTTGGTGAACAAAAAATATATACTGCAGTGAGTTAAGTGCTTGACTTCAGTGGCTATTGATGCTTCTGCAGGTACTGCATTCCAGTCTGGTTCTTCCTAAGGTAGGAAGGTGTCTCCAATTGCTACTTGGTGTAAAGGAAGAACTATTTTTTGTACCTTTCTTGTTCAGGCAGCATTTTCATAGCTTGCTGCCAAGGGACTGCCAGCAGAAAAATTGATGCAATCCGACACCATGATCAAAGAGCATACACTGAAGCAACTCCTTGTCATTGAGTGCACGACTTTGCACTCCACATCATTTCCTTGCTCTCTTTGGCCTTCCCTGGTCCTGTTGCCATATGGCGCCATACATCATTGACCAAATTTTGTTACCGGGTCAGTCACTGATGCAGGAGGATGGGAGGTCGGTTGGGTGATCCCTTCTGAAAAAAAGGCTAGTAATCTGGACCTACACCCCTGCCCACTCTGTGCAGTGTGTGTCAAACATGAAAGGTGACCCTTTCAGTGTTGTAGCTATAAAATGCGACTTTACTGACAAAATGGAGCCCTGGAACATTTTTGTGTCAAAATTCAACATCCACAGCACTTTTGTGCCACATTTCAAGAATTGACCATTGAACAAAAATGCAGTACAGTACAAGGTGGTACTTTGCGAAAGGGAACATGCAAGGCACGTGTCTCGTGCTCCGTCTGCTTTTCGTGTTATTTATTTGTGGCCAGAACAAACCATCTGGCGAAGGAGGCACTCTAGCAGACACTTGCCTATTGGTCGTGCCTAGTTATTCTGCCAGCCAATAGACCTTTTCAAAGGAGAGGGGACCACCTCCTTTCTGGACTATTGTACGGGAGTACCAAGCATGACATCGCAACCTCGGCAGTGCATTTTTGGGAGGTCACGCGTATTAACAACAGCCCATGAGCAGCACCCAGGGAGCCTTCGTTGACGAGGTGCATAAATTGCGTCAAAAGTAGATGCCCTTCCTCTCGCCGACACTCGAAGCAGCCACTGCAGAGCACAGGCCGTGTGTTCTCTTTCGTAAAGGACTGCCCTGTTACATGTCTCAACAAGAAAGTTAGTGGCAAATTTCTTGAAATTTGTCACAAAACTGCTGTGGATGCTGAATTTTGGTGGAAAAATGTTCCAGGGCTCCAACTGAAAAACAAGTACATTGTAGGAACGAAGATTTATTTTATTCATTGCTGTAAGCCCCTGCTGTAACGTGAACAAAGGTGTATTTATGTGTGAACGAAGTTGTATTATGTGTGCGAACGAAGATGTATTTAATTCAATGTTGTAACCTCCCTGCTCTAACATCTTTGGGCGCTGCAGGGCATCTGTTGAATAAAGAATAAAGAAAGAATAAACAGGAGTTCAAGGAGGGAAAAGAGATTCCCCCGACATTATGCGATTCTGTGCTAGTCCATTCAAGACACTCGTCACTTTAGCACGATGGAGGACTCCTCCGCTACTTTGCCCTCACTGAAGTAATTGTCACTCTTCGGATATTTTTGTTGACACTATAAATGTTAATGTTTTGTAAAGAAAGGCCATGGGCAAAAATGTGTTGAATCTGAATGACTTGGGCAGGTCTGGACTAGCGAATCTAAGCAGCAGGGTTTGTGGCAATGAGGAATTACAAGCTGGTTAGTAATTCTCTTGCATTTGCTTCGGTCAGTTTCGTTCAATCCATTTTTAAAATTATATGTGGGGTCTTTTATTGTGTCGCCAAGCATAGCAAGTTGAGACAGCCCCACGCAGACAAAGCATACACAGATGCAAGCCTCGCATTAGCTACTGCGTCCCAGGAGCTAATGCGAGTTTGAGGCCCGTGGTCTAGAGCGTGCTCATTGGTGCAGGCTTGTATGCATCTGCCTCTGAGGTGATAGTGCCACCGTCTTCTAAAATTATACCCAACAGTAGTGAAACGTACACCAATATGACATTTTGTAACCATGGACATTTTATTACTCTTAGCAAAGGCTTGGCACATTGAAAGTGTGTTTTATGTCTTGTGAAACTAGAACAAAAATTATGTAGAATGCCCACAGCTGCAAAATTGTACTACAGTACATGAACAGCTGCACTTGGGTCTGACTTCAAAGGAACTTTGTCCTAAGTTGATTATAGGTGAGTGGAATGTACAATTGAAGTAGTCTCGGCAAAGCTGCGTGGCTGGGAAATGGCTAAATTTTAATATTGAAGGCCTTTATATAAAATCTTCACAGGCACTTCATGGCATGCATGATAATAACTCAATGTGACATGAAAAAAAAAGAAAGAAACACGTTAAAACTTCATATAGCCTTATGTGATGCAGGTACTGGAACAATGAGTTTGCATATGCCAAATTATGTGAAATATATGTGAAATGAGTTCCAGAACTGGGCACATGTAGTAATTCACAGCAGTTGCACATTAGTGGAGCATGCGATGGCTGTCAAATTAAACGTTTCGGGGTTTTGCATCATTAGGGTGAGTGTCGGTATTGAAAACGTCAACTTTGTGACATATCCGCTTTTGCTCTTGGCATAGATTTTTTGCTCGAAGGCTGCTTTTTATCTGCAACGAACACGTCTCTTTACGTTGCCAAAAAATTTCTTTCTGTTGGCTTTTAAGTGGATGACGGAATTGAGAAAAGTGCAAGCTGCGCAACATTAATTTGAGAAAGCTATCTCCTGTATAACACGTCTGGTATTCATGTCAACGTGTGGAAAGACTGGCGATTGCAGGTACTAGCCCGAACTTTGTTTCAGTAGCTGCTTAACATATGTTTGCTGCTACATGTGGACATCAGAAGTTCAGGGCAATATGGAGGCCTGAAGTGAAGCCGTCATAACAAAGAACATTAGTCGAGCCAGTGTTTTGACAAAGTCCAAGTAGAAAGTGATGCCCCAATGAAGGCAAGTTTTTAAGCGAAGCTTCTGTGAGTTGCAGATTTCGGTGGTGGCGGCATAGTCGATGATAAATGCGGCACCAACGGGTGTACAGAAATGCAGGTGTACACAAACGAGGCCTTTGAAGGCGTACCGGTCACGTGCGTATTCGAATGCGCCATTTTCCAATAACTGATGCTCTCTCGATAGTGGGTTTGTCGGCGATCGGCTGTTTCTGATATGGAAATCTGATCTTTTATTGAGGTCACTTGTCATTTCAGTTTGCCACATTTTTGCCTTTCATTGTTGCATTTCGTCGTTCCAAGCATGACCATCGTTGTTGCCTGTAGCAACAGAAGTGTTGCGCTGCTAAGCACGTGAAGGTCCAATTACCGGCATGGAGAAAGGAAAAAGTGACAAGGGAGCACAGTGCAATGCGATAGCAAAAAAGAAAGAAAAATGGTAGGTCAGGCACATGCACAGCAAGCTTCGCTTGCTCCATTTTCCCCACAGGGAAAGGGCTCCTAATTTTTGACAGAATGTCAGCTCTCGAGGCATTCCCTGTATGACTACTTCACATGCAGACACTTAGTAACCTTGTTGGAAGCGAAAAACAAAAAATGCTGATAGGCACTAAAAAAAGTCCACATAGATCCGTGTACCCATACCCAAATATGGGTAAGTAAATTTGTAAATACTGATGGTCCACAAATGTTTGTTTTATGCAAGCAGTCTAACTGACAGCATCAAAAAGTCAAAACACAATTTGCATAGCAGGCTACCTCTGGCAATAAAATAGCTTCAGTCGAAGTAATAGTATTGCTGAGATCTCGTGTGTTTGTGTGTGTATGTGTGTCTACAGTCAAACCCCACAATAACGAAATCAGCGAGAAAACCGAAAAATTTTGCTATCGCGAGAATTTCGTTATCACAAAATAATACGGTACAAATAGGAAAATGGTAAGCAAAACAAAAAGTTTATGCCAAAATTCAGTTAGCTTGCCTTGTCGACCGTTTCGATGTAGTAAACGCACAGATCTTCTTTCTCAATGCAGGAAGTTGTATTACGTGAAATCATCATGCGTTCCTCGGAATGCACACATCACTTTGAAAGTGTCTAATTCACACGTGCCATCGTGGCCATGGCAATCACTCATTCGTCGCTCATGATTGGCCACGTTGCTGTGTGGCTGCCACAGAACATTGCCAGAAGGGGTCCCGGACCCATTCTTCGAACGGCAAATCAAACTTCACATGCACAAACAAAACCGCTTGCGCTTGGCAGCCTGAGAACAGCAAACAGCGAGCTGCCGTGCTGCTTGTTTGAATGATGATGTGACTACACTATAATGCACCTATGAACACTAAAAAAAATCAGACTAAACAAGCAACATGGTGGCAAAGACAATGTCTGGCACGTGACACTGCTTCTGGCACTGTGCCGATTTTGTAAACAAAGGTGGTGGCACCCATGCAAGCACAATGTGGCGTTACTTCACACAGTTTAAGTGCAAAGCAACTACACTTGAGCGCATTTTGGAGTATGCTGGCCTTGTGCAAACAGAAAACGTAAAGGGAAACGACCCCTCAATTTTCGTCGTTGCAGGATTGCAGTTTAGCAACATTTCAGTAGGGTAGACTGTTGGGCTAGTTGGTCTTGCATATTAACAAAATTAAAATAGCGCAAACAGAGACGGCCACAAAGACGAGGCAGACAAGGAGAGGCACTGGGACAGTGCCTGTCCAAGGACATCGCCTGCCCTTGTCTGGCTCATCTTTGTGTCGGTCTTTATTTGCACTATTTTCACTTTGTTAAAAAAGCAACATTTCACTGTCGAGAAATATGAGGTGCACTGAATACAGTAAAATACCACTTGAACGAACGTCAGTTAAACAAGTTCTTCAGATGTACGAACTTTTTTAAACCTCCCGCCGAAGTGCCATTGGACTCAATGCTAACGGATTTCAGTTTAACGAAATTAGTGCAGAGTGCATTTCAGTCCTACGAACATATTTTGTGACACCATCCAATGGCTCTCACATCATATTGATCAGAAATTGTCTGAAAGACTGGACAAAGACAGCGTTTTGCGTTTTGAAGACTTTGTCACCTGTAACTCTCGCGTTGAGACATGCGCCACTCTGTCTACAGAAGAGATTGTAGCGAGCGTCCTACCCCAGGAAGAAGAAGAGGAGGAGCAAGAAGTAACCCTTTTAGAGGAAGCACCAAGGATTTTAACGAAAGAAGCACTGATGTACTTGGAAAAAGTGAAGTCATTCGCTGCCCAGCAGAGTGTTGTGCCAGAGAAGGTTCATGCGAGCTTGGACACAGTGACTCATTCCATGACTACAGCAGTCATAAGGGAACAAGTGCAGCAAAAGATTACTGCATTTTTCAAAACATGCTAAATAAGCAGCATTGCAAATAAAAGGGTTCAAATTTCATTTCAACAACTGATGTTTTCTTTAGCTACTGATAACCAGTTGCAACATAGCTATTTCAGTTCAGCGAACTTTCACTTTCATGAACTTTTTCCTGTAGTCCCTCAAAGGTCGTTCAAGTGATGTTTCACTGTACTATGTTGAATGACATGTTGCGAGAATTTCGTTGTTGCATGACTTCGTTATTGCAGGTTTCGAGTATGACTATATATGTTTTGTTTTATGAACACGTTGCACAGATCTTTGAACTAGTAAGTTATTGCTTGACACTAGGAGAGTGAATGGTCATTCGGAAGACTCCTTTGCATGCAGCCACGAACGAAGCGTCTTGTCCATGAGCCTGTGAACACCGTGGTCTATGGGCGACACGATGAACGGGATGCAGCCCAAACCCACACCGGTCGTAGTCCACTTGCAGGCATTGAGCGGCAGGTTCGAGTAACGCTTGAGCAGGAAGAGAGACAATGCGCACACCCTGTTGATTGTGAAGCCAGGTACGATGACCGAGGCCAACGCTTGCCACACCAGTGTGTCAACGGCCGTGTTCAGCAGCTTGTTCCGATGGGCTTCAGCGTTAGGGCACTTGACCTGGAAGACAGTGTTGCTTACGTTATAGTGAATAAATTGTGGAGCTCTCACATGCACAGATGCACACATTAAAAGGCCCCTACACCACCCAGAGGTCAAAATTTAGTTGCGGCGTTGCAGTTGTGCACGAGTCTACAATGAACACGTAGCCGTGAGAATTTTTCAAAATGGTGCCGTAATAGCAGAATTACACATGTTTGAAGCTCGAAACACTGCCCTTGCTTGTCTCGCTTTTTCCTTCGCTACGCTCTGTTCGTCGGTTCACTTCTCCTCCTTGCAGAGTGCTCCTCTTCGCATGGCGAGGAGGAATAGCAGGGAATGCGTATATGTCTGCAGCAGACAAAAAAGTCCTTGTTGGTGCTTACACGATGAGATGCTGGTAATGATATCATGGCTAATGCTGGGAAAATCAAAAGGCCCACAGAGGAGCACGAGATTGTTCTTCTATTTTGTGGCGTGCCCGCGGCTCGTGGCACTACCGCGTTTGGACGGCATTCTGAACTCGATTGTGTTTACTTCAAGTGTTAAAAAAATAGCGGAGGTTGCTTAGGGGCCCTTTAATGCTGCTGAGACTAGATGTGCTATGACTATGACGGTGCACATTGTGAGTAACACTTTATATTAGGTTTACTTCAACAGTCCTGGCTCGCTGAACGACACTTATCTGCTCTTGCCACTCCGCAGGTCATCACAAATAAGTAGGCCCAAAGCAGCATTTATAATTATATTCACATTTGATTCTAGAACGAACTATGGTTGAAGTCTAACACATGTTCAGTTCAAATACTATATGTCTGCATTTTCAGTGTTTCTTTTTGATGAAATTCAGTAGACAAAATTCGGGGATGAAATTCGGCGTTTCTAATGTTAAAAAATTCAATGTTTATGAGCATTTATTCTTTCAGTTTCCACTTATCTGAAAATTTAGAAAACTGTTTTTAATGGTTGCACATTGTAAGCACATTCTTCAGCGAGCTATACTCTGTCACATGCATCTGATGATGTGCTGCTTTGTTTCTTCAGAATAATTTTCTTAGTGAACCCAATACAATCAGCTCTCTATTGTTTTTCACTTACGACCTTCACAGCTGACCACACAACCACGTTGCTAATGGTATCAGAAGAGCTAAATACTCCAAGTAAACTGTTTGTTTCCAAACAAGCTTGCAAAACACTTATAGTTCACTGTATTTGTTCACTTTAAATACTGTGCAGCATGTAATTCAGTTGGAAAATTTCATATTGCAAACACACCCACTCTAAAGTCATATGACATTTAAAAGATTGCCTGGTACTATCAAAGTATGGAATATTTTACCTCCTTTAGTCGTAGAATGTACATACTTGATTAGAGAAAATTGCAAATGTAGGACACAAGACAAACTATTCGATGAGGACAGCACATGTCCATTGTAACATGCTTGGTAACGCGCTTGTCAATGTTAAAGCTGTTCATACGTGCTGGTAACTGAGGTGCTGACATCAGTTTTCTTGTGCAGACATGCGAGGCACCAAATCTGGTTCAATGTTGCCATGGTGACAGTGAAACAGAATACCTCCAAGTATTTTAATGCGTGTAGCTGTGCACTTCCTGTGATGTTGAAGATTAAATATAAGTAAAAAAATTATCGCACTTAAGTTTCGTCCATGCACAGCTTGAATTTG
This sequence comes from Rhipicephalus sanguineus, assembly GCF_013339695.2. NCBI lineage: Eukaryota > Metazoa > Arthropoda > Arachnida > Ixodida > Ixodidae > Rhipicephalus > Rhipicephalus sanguineus. Next base: position 21,834,172 of record NC_051179.1, read on the forward strand.
CTTAGTCCATCTCATCAAGAGTACTTTGTCTTAATGTTGAAAGTAGTGCAGCCGATTTTTGAAAAACAAAGGAAAACTTGGGATATGGAACACATGACAAGTGCGACAACTACAAGCACCTACCGATACTTGCCTAATAAACCGTAGCCATGCCAAACCAAAGCTTTATTCCAACACATACCTCTAATCCTCAAGGCTCTTTTCTACAGAGCCAAAGTAGGCACGGTGCCAAGTTCACCTGTACGAATCTCACTGCCCTGAAGGCACACCATGTTCATGTTTTTATCCTTTCATCTGAAGATGAAACTGCTACCCCTGAAAGTTATGAGTCTGTGCCCGTCCTCGTTACATATATGTCCTTTCTTTGTGTTTTTGCACTCCTGATCGGGTCTTCACATTTCTAGATGTTAACCTCCAGCCGTCTCATTTTGCTGTATAACTGCAGTGCGAGATACAATGGACAACAATAACTTCCGTTGTGGAGGGTCGACTACATTTAAGGTGACCATCTCATTAGTATTCAAGCTGATAAAACTGGAACGTTTATTCTACTTCACGAGGGAAATGTACGTTACATGACATCAAATCATGGTGTCAGTAAACACAATATTAAATTTCTGAATCATGTATCAAACATCAGCTTCTATGAGGCGTTGAATACTAATGCCTCAGATGTGGATGACCCTGTACATTGGTGGTGTGCATGTACCTTGTCTGCCTTCAGAACCTTGTCTGTCGTGTCGGCCACGACGTACACACTTGCTACTGCATAGGACAGCCGGACGACGTTGACGTGAACTAGGGACCGGAAGGCTTCTCCTACTTCATTTGCATAGCCTGAAAAGAGAAGTGAAAGACACATAATTGTGCAAGGACACATGGTTTGATAACCATACAAGGTCTTCACTCTTGTACCAAAAAGATCCGTTTCTACGATTTACACCGAATCGAAAAATAGATAGAACCTTTGACACACTCCTGCATCGTCTACGATTAGCTGTTGCATACACATTTCCCTTCTTGTGCCACGCCAAAAGAAGAGCGTCCCCACACTGCGACCACTGCGATAATCTTGATGCGTCAGTGGAGCATTTCACCATAGAATGCCCGCAATACGAAGAACAGCATGTTCGTGTGAGTGATCGGCTGAACAGCCTTGATAAATGACCACTCTCGATTAGCAAAGGGTTTGGACCATGGCCACATCCTGACAATCAAAGACATGCAGTGAGCGCTCTTCGGGATTTTTTACTGGACACGAATTGTATGAACTGCCTATAATTGTCTTTATCGCTCCCTTTCATAGTATTGTGTTATTTAATTAACGTACCTTATAGTCATGCCATATGTAAATGCACAGAAAACTATCTGTATAGACTCTATCCGCGGTAATCTATGTGACCACCCTGTATGGATTGGACTTTACGCTTAGGCTCTGCTGATTCTTTATACGCCACATGGTGCTTCTGATTGTTCTTCTCTTTTCTTATTTTTTTTACCCGTTCTAGTTTTTCTTATTTTTGTGTGTTTCTTCAATATTACCATCATGTTGATGGGATAGCCGACTCTAATGTAGCCTACCTTTCCATGTTTTTTCAATATATAAATAAATAAAAAAAAAATTACATGGCCATGCATCTGTGAATATCCTGCTGCACATATATATGTCGATTGTATATGCCAGGTGAAAAGTATGAAACATTTTTTTTTTCGCGAAAAAGAAAACATCGCAAGTCTGCGATGCACTGGGTTTATAAACTGCTTGGGGCGAGGATCTTCACACGTACAAACCCAGGGTGAAATGATGTTCAACCGGTCTCATTTACTGTTAAATATTCACAAGCGGGTATGACTAGTAGAAAACTAGGAGGAGAGAGCAAGTAAGAAAATTAAGACGTTGCACAAGCTAGGAGTCATACAATAGTCTAACCCTCGCACCTTATGGATAACGTATGTTACCACTACTTTCGCTAAAAATGTCGCCCTTCTCTATGGAACATCGTTGAAGTGGGGCTTTTATCCCGAAAAGATCGTCAGTACCACGCGTTCGATTGCGAACGCGAGTAAATATTCAACTTGAAGTTTTCACTGCTATCACGCACGTACGTACTTTCTAGAGACCACGTCTACATAATTACACGTAGCCTAGTTTAGAGAAGTCTAACATTATTGGGGGAAAAGATGTTAGATCCCCGTCCCGCGTTTGACTATCGGAAAAGCGATGGTGCCGAATGATCGGCTCAGAATACGGCCTCTGGCAACGTACTTGATTTTTCGCTCGTTTCTCCTGACAATTCACGAGAACTAGTAGCGAGGTCGACGGATACACTCGTTAATATTCCACACGTGACGAGCATGCGCGTGTATGCAATCAACATCGCAACAATTGTCATCGTAAAGAAAACGTTCAGAGGCATACCTAGCAAGCGAACCGGTGTATCTCTGAATATATCGGTCGGAGGTGCCGTCGATTTCTGGCAGTGTGCTGTTTCGTGGCTTGTGCTCGCTTCGTTTGAATCTTTCGCATCTTTCGCAGCCATTGCGAGCGTCTGCATTCATTCAATAATGCGGCGTTTTCCCCCTTCAGTTTCGCCTGCTGACGTCATTGATTGCGTCAAAATGACGAGTCAAGGGCGCGCTACCAAGCTGCCTCAATGCTTGCTTAAAACACAATAAATTACGTAAAGTGTCTGGTATGTTATTTTTTATGTCGTGGACCTCGCTGAGATGACTCACATAACGCTTCGCACCTTTCGCGGGGCAAAACGAGTCTCGAATGCAGGACGTGCACTGGCATCTCGGAGGCCGTGTATCATGACGAAGGGTTGCATAGCCGACGGACAGATGGCAGGACAAACGCAAAGCCAGTGTCGGCGCGGGATATTTGACGGTAACATTTTGCCGGTGATGTGATGGACTACGAGTACCACATTCCAGTATCAGCAAAATAGTGCACTGACGCGTTTTCCTCGGTATCCGATCTACTATGATAACATATATACACTCTCCGTTTCATCCCCCTCGAGCTCCGACTGAATACCCAGCTTAAACAACCAGTTTCTGTGAACGGTGGTCAGGTCTGCGACCATCTTTCATAGTTCCATACAATTTCTGATGACCATTTGCAGAGTCATGTCATGTGCAAGTTGTGACTAAATCTCATATTATGGCGGCCCTGTGGGAGCACACTCGAGAAAAAAAAAGGAACTTGTAAAATCACAGTCATGTCGTAAGTTTATGATTTCCACTAAGCACCCACAGCCACCGGCGTCAGGCTGTTCATACATTAAAGGACCCTGACAGCGAAATTTTTGTTGGTGACTTTTTTGCTGTAATTTGTAACTTTGTGTCTGGTAATCTCTAAATTAAATCGTAGATGCTCGCGTATCGTACAACCAGTGGCGTAAATCCAGCAAAACAACAGGGGGGGTCCCGGACTTTGCATGGCAGCCATCTTGATTATTAGAAATGTGCATTTTATTTTACACAAAAATGAAAACTTTACAATAAAACAAAAAGAAAACACACAAATATTCATATATCGCGTTATTGCAATGCTCTTGACGATCTGCACTGCGCGACGAATGAGTCATACAACGTTCTGAACTAGTTTCTACAACACAGTTCCAAACAGCCGATGAGTATTCGATGAATCTACACACTGGATATGAAACAAACGTTAAAGGAACACTGACACCAAAATTGAAACCTCGAGATGTTTGTATTGTTTGATTGTCTGTATGCGTGCAAGGGTACTTCTGGCCGTTTATAACTGGCGGACGTTAGCTTTCAGTTATCTTAATTTGATTTTGAAGCAAGCGTGAATGCTCATCTGAGTTGACAGCACCTCGCGACATCTTCACTAGTATGGCGAAACATTGGTATTAATGAGAACTAACACACAGCAATGCCAAGGAAAGTATAGGGGGTGTTATTTGTAGTAATTATAATATAAATGTGAAGAAAGTAAAGTGGACGAAAAGATAACTTGCCGCCGGCAGGGACCGAACCTGCGACCTTCGAATAACGCGTCCGATGCTCTACCACTTCGCTACGGCGGCGGTAATCACCCCGTCCACTTTATAGGGTATATATGTGGATTGAAACTTCAGGAAAATTAGGAGTGTTAGGATTATTGGTCAGTTGCCTGCTCGTATATAGATCACGTGCTACGTGACGCCAAGAAGGCAGAAAAAAGAGTGTTCCACACTCGACCCCACACTATTCCCCCTCGCCTCGTTCTCTCCGAAAGAGCATATGACAAAGAAAGTTAGAGGTGACCGAAGTCACTTTCATGTCCCTTTCATCAGGTGCATACACAAAATATTTTTACAGATATCAAGAACTCGTTGCGCAGCTTATGTTTGCATAACAAAATTAGAGCCCGGTATACACATAAAGCCTTCTCCTTGCTTTCTCACCGCGGGAGCGGTTGATTGAAGGAGCCATGGGGCCACGCCCTTGGACGGTTCGCTCTGTGTTACATCACTTCCTGCTTGATGTCCGAATAAACACGAAGAGGGCATCATGCCATCTTGGGATGTTTTGTGTCATTAATATACGGGAGATTGAAGTATGCGCTTTTTAATATTTTTTTCTTCACAAATACGCAACTCTGAGCCTTCACATTGCGAGGGTGCATGGCATGCGAGGGTGCGTGGCGTGTGGACTCGGCGCCGCGCCCTTTCCCTATGGAGTGAGAGGACGCGCGGCTACACGCAGTCATGGGCACGTTACCAGTGAAAAGTAACAGTGTTACAGTTACAGTTACCTAAGCCAAAAAAGTAACTCTGTTACAGTTACAGTTACAGAGTTTCCAAAAGTAACCTGTTACAGTTACAGTTACTCTGAAAAAGTAACGTCGTTACTTTTCCGTTACTGTATAGAATATGTAATAGATCACAAACCAAATGATAGGATTTATTTAATGAAAAAATACGGCGGCATGCGCGGGTAGTCAAAATTGCGCGTTGTAAAACCATAGACGAAGGAAACCAAAAAGATGGCCCAACACCAGCCTCCTTTGTGTAAGCCTCATTTTGTTGCATCAATTTATTCGTTCATGCACCGCTGGTGAAAATGGACTTTATTTGCAAATAATAAACGTCCTTGGACACTAGAAGTGGAAAGCATAGTTGATGCACTGGAACGACAGCATTATCCTAGGACGTTTATAGTGATACCCAGAAGCGCATGCGAAAAAGAGCGGGGAGTGCGTCACGAGTCAAGACAACGCCCATTGCGTCTATTGCCTACGTTCAAGGTGTATCAGACCCTGGTCGGGGGGCTCTGCGTCCGCTGAGCGCAAGCTCTCCTTATAACAAGTGTTCGTGAAAATTACAAGCGCGATGCGGGGATTGCGACGCGACTTAACATCGGCGAAATGGGCAGGAAAGAATCGACAAACGGAATATTGCTAAAGCAACTGATGCAACGCGTTCTAAAACGGGGCTTGTTGGACACTGCTGGACAAGTGGACATAGCTTTGACCTAAACAGTGCGATGACGCTGGCTCGCGAACGAAGTTGAGTGGCGAGAAAAAACTCCAAAGGTGTTTTAAAAATGATTCGCTAGTTCACGGTATTTCCGACTCTCAACCCTTTTACGCTCTGCTGCTGTCTAGCCGCCTATCAAACACGATTAGCTCGGAGCTTCGGACCAAGGAGACTAAACTTGGCGTCCTAATGATTCACCGGTACACCAAGAGCAGAGCTAGCAGCTCAAGTGACCAAAAGGATATATATGTCGAAAAAAAAAACGGACCTGAACTTAGCGACCTCCCCTCCCAAACTGCGAGGGGAGCGGTGCTGTGGAAAGGTGAAAGGTGGAGAGGATATGGGAAAGTAACTGTAACGCTATTTCCCGTTACAGTTACTACGTAAAAAAGTAACAGTGTTACAGTTACAAGTTCCTCTAACTTAAAAGTAACTAGTTACAGTTACAAGTTACTGAAAAAAGTAACTACCGGTAACGCGTTACTAGTAACTCGTTACTGCCCAAGACTGGCTACACGTAGCTGCGCGACCTCTCTTTCCATAGCAGTCGAGAAGGTGTTGAGAGGAAAGACGAGCTGATGAACGAAGGAAAGAGAGAAACGAGCGAGGGCCTTTTTTGTATCATCAAACACGTGTAACTCAGCTATTACAGCAGCGTTTCGAAAAATTCTCACGGCTACGTGTTCGTTGATTGTAAACACTTTTGTTCATGAATAAACAGGCTGTCCGAAAGTTAGCCACCAGCCTGGAGATCGTGCGTGGGGAAACTTTCGCCTGCTGGCATATTGCAGGAAAGCTGGGAGGCTGAACATTACAAAGTTTCGAGGTTCCTTCGCGTGATTCAAGAACCGCGCTAGGAAAGCCACGTAGATGGTGCGTAGAAGAGTTTTCGGGTAGCTCGTCACTGGACTCAATGCCTTGATAACATGTCACTGCTGTGCGTGCGCTTCTATCAACTCCAAGGCGATGACGATTCATGCTAAAATGACTGGGCGTACAAGCACGGAAACAAGAGAGAAGTCAAGACACCACAAACTCCGCTTGCGGCTCACTAGTTCGTCTCTCTGTTATTATTCTAAGGTAATGAAGAGTTGGCCGAAGCGTCTAAATCACTCTTCTAAATGGCATTAATTCCTTCGGTGCGTGATCCTGGAACCGGTGGATGAAACCACCAAACATTCCTTGCTTTTTAGCGAATTGTATGAATTAGGGTAGTCCTAATAATAGCTCCATTGAAGCTAGTTGCAACGTAGTTCACGAAACCATTGATTTAAAAGTTATCTAGCAGATTCCTGTTAGTTGTTTAACGTAACGTGGTAGTTCTCCACCTGTCTAATGACTGCAAGCCATTTTGGGCTTTCAAGGCGGCATTCAAGTAACTGTCACTTCCCCCTTTTTTAATCAGAATAAAAATCCTTGTATGTTGCACTAAGGGTACCCGACAAAACAAAATTATAATCAATGATCAATTACATGAAAGGCTCACCTCATCAGTGTTTTTGGTGACAATGTCTTCCGAAGAAGGTCGCTTGGAGTTCGGAACGAGCTCAGCGAACTCTGCCGCTTGTGCGGCATCTTCTCAGTCCAGTTGAAAGTCACAAGCACATATTACGCCAAGAAGGTTGCGCGGCCGGTTGCAGTGCTGGCAGCACTTCTGTGGACGCGTGCAGGCTCAAACTGCCGAACGACTGACAAGTGATGTCGTATTTGTCGAATATTGGGAAGCAGCCCCCACTTCGAAGCAGCTTTAATTGGAAAACCCCGCGGCGAAAAGGAGGAAGAGGGGCAACCCGGGGGACGCATTTTCGGGGTTGCAACCAAGGAGGTTGAAGGCGACGACGAGTACGGGAAGAGCGGAGAACGTCCTTGACATTCGTCGTTTTACGACCCACGCGCCCACCCCGTGAAAGAACACTGAAAGCCACAGGGAGCGTCACCCAACACAGGGAAAGCGTTTTCTCCCTCTGTTCTTCAAGTTTGTTGCACGTGCGGGGTGCAGAGAAAATATTTTGACTGTGCTTGTGTTTCTGTATTTCTGTTTTCCTTTTCATTTTCCCTCTCTACGAGAGCACTGTAAATAGTGAACAAACAAAGCAGTCTTCGTGATGTGTTCAAACCAAGCGGACGTGTTGATTCTCTGTCGTCGTCCAACCTACTAAAGAAAGTTTTGCCTCCCTGCTTTTCCGCCACAAAGTGAAACCGGAGGACAGGCAGTCTTCGTTTGAACTACAGTGTACTAGAATTGGGCAGTGGGCTCACTGCCGTATCTCTGCGCCGCGCCTCCACGGCCCTCTCCGCGTCGATTGCTTGGGCGCCCGCGAAGGGCCTTGCCGCCAGTTTCTCCTGAAAACTTCTCTTGCGGGGTGTGAAGCGCGTCCTCTTGGTCGGGGTTACGCTGGTTACGCTGTAATTCCGGGGGGGGGGGGGGGGGGTATCAACGAACGCGGGGTTGGAGGCGGGGAGAGGGCCACCACAATGACACAACAAGAGATCACAAAAAAAAACAACAACGGAGGGAGAAGGGGGTTGAGCACTTTATTCTTTTTTAAAGCTTACCCAAGTAGTAGAAGCTACTGTTTCCATTCGTGCATACCCTGCAGCGCATGTTCCTGCCATTCATTCGCTTGAAGGACCTTTGTCGGCGCCACGCGAGCAGCTTTGCTGCACTTATGTATGCTTGTTTTTCTGAAGGAGCGGCATCTGTGTCTATCCGTACACTGCAACTGTCTCAAAGACGGCCCGCCGCTGCATCTGGACGGGAGGGAGGCGCTTTTTACAGTCTCCGGCGGTCGTGCACATAGAGCATGCAGCGTACGTGCAGAGAAATATCTGGTGCAGCGTTTGACAACAAAAAACAGCTGGACGCAACGAAGCTGAGAGTGACCGCGCAAAGTCAAGTGCGATAACAATAAAAACAAGAAAATACGAGGGCGGTGACAGCAAAACCTTACTCGTGCTTTGGTAAAGCGGTCAGGGTACTTCTGAAAAATGATAAAGAATTCTGGCTGCTTGTTTCGCTCGAAGTCCTAAGCACAGAACTACTGCCAGATGAAGCGGGCTGGATAGAGATCGATGTACAAAAAAAAAAAAAGAGATTTAGGGGGGATGATTGAAGTAGCAGGGGAGGCCCACGGGGATTGGGCTCCTTTGAGATGCTTCAGTTAGATCGACGGTTGTCATCGGCAGTTTATTGTTTTATCACGAGTGACCATGCATGCATTGTTAATCCATATTGCGATATGGCCAGCATTTGCGCATACATAGGCAGGGTTTCGTGTAAATAAAATTAGTTTGTCAGCACGTGACGCTGTCGAGTGTTATTTTGGTGGTGCAATTCTGCGGTGTAATAAAAATGTACGCACGTAATGTATGTTACTTGTTATGTACTCATAATACCTATGTATAGGTAGTTTTTTTTTTTTTCATTGGACCCGCACGTACCAATATATATCGCCTACGAGTCCAACCAGTTTTGGTAACCTTGTATGATCTATGTATGCAAATAAAAAAATTTAAGATTACCGTGCGGATACATTTAATACAAAGCCAAGTGATTCGGCCCGCCGATTATTGATTCGCGAAAAAAAAAAACAGCATTAAGTAGGTTAGTCGCAGAGACCAGCTCATGCGAAAGCAAATAAATAAAAAATGAGGCATTGTTTATATCCGGTATAGTGGGGCTCGAAAGGCGGGAGTGAAGTCGCTAGGATCGCTACAGTGGCGAAAGGGCATTGAAAATCGTATCGACCAGCAATAAAAAAAAAAAAAAACTTGAACGCCCCACACGCAGGAGCATTCATATTCATCATAGCCTATTAAAATATCGCCCACTCTCTGTAAATCGGTCACAACGACAGCACTTTATTTCACAACTCACAGAAATTTGCACGAAAAGAAGTTTCGTGTGTTGCGCACCGTAAATCAGACTTTTCTTACGCGCAAAACAGCAACGCGAGCTAGCCGCGCCCTGCAACCCGCCGGAAAGTTTCAGGTGACGTAGAGTTACTGCATATGCTACCTCTGACTCTAAGTGACTCTAAGGTGACGCTGCGAACACTTCTAGAACACTGTAGTTTGAACGATCGGGTGGATCGGGCCCAGAAGTTCGTCAAAAACGCGCGCGCAGCCAGGGGCTCCGGAAGTATACATATGGGGGCGACGGAATGAACAGGGGTACTGAAAAATGCGTGCAGTTTCAGTTGGGTGCGAAAAGATGACTCATTTGTGGCGACATTTGCAAGCAAAGGCCGAATATCTCTTACTCAATTTCTCTCGCCCCAGCCTCGGTGCTGAAGAAATGTCTTCACGAATCTCGTTGCTCTCAGCGAGTTAGAAGGCGCAATGGTACGTCACCACGAGGATAAACGGCCGCTGCATGGCAGCGGCTTTCGTGATTGGTGCTATGGATGTGGTTGCAGACTTTGAACATCGCAGGGAAGATGTCGTAAAAATATTATCGTAAGTTGTTGAATTGTGCTTATTTCTTTCGTTGTATCTGAGAGCTGGAACTCTGAGGCGATTTTGAATGGCTCGTGTGAAAATAAACTTCAAGCAAGTCAAGATGGAAGATGTTCGAATGCAAAATCTCAGGGGGGGACCATTGCATAGGGGGTCCCCCCCAGTCTAAACACAGGGGGGGTCAGGACCCCCCTGACCCCCCCGGGATTTACGCCACTGCGTACAACTAATTCTAGCGTAGTTAATTGTGACCATTTTATCATCACTTCAAAACGCCCGCCTAAAAACCACAAGAAACTGGCGCCCCATGCGGGGGAGCGTCAAAGACCACGTGCACTCAAGCTGTGGTGACGTTGACAGCGCGGTTTTCAAATCGGGGCCCCGCGCGCGGTAGAGATTGAAAGTATGTGGGTGCCTCGGTATGGGTTAAACCTGTTAAGCGCGTGTCCCCTCACGAAAACTACCTCGAGAGCAGCCCGACAACAGAGTCAGAGGGGTGCGGAACAATAGGCCTCGCCGGCTGCCAGTCGTCGTATTGTGCACGTGCGCCCCGCAAACCTTCTGTGACGTCCACAGTACTTGCTTTACTCGTGGAACGTCACACGGGGCCTCTATCTACGTCATACCAGGATGTCGCAAGGTGCAGACAACTCAAGTGAGCACTCACGCTTACTTTAAAACCAAATAAGATATGTTAAAAGCAACGTTCGTCACTAATAATCGGTCAGATGTGCCCCCGTATACAGGAAAGTCAAACAACACAAAGATCTCGAGGTTTCAATTTTGGTGTCAGGGGTCCTTTAAAGTGGCGCGGCTGAGCACAAAATAATATATATTCGTTGGAAACATATCATTTATGGCAGCAAGGTAACAATTACGAAAGAGATGGACTACGTGTGGAATGAAGTCCTGTAGTGGGGATGAAATTGGAGCTCCTGTGCACGATTACATGAATGAATGAAACGAACAGCTATGATGGCGTCATATGAAATACGCGTTAACAAAGTTCTGTTGAATGAAATGATATAAATGACAAAATGCAATGACCGAATGCAAACTTGACTACTACCACTGCAATAGCAATTGCTGCTGCTGCTGCTACTACTACTACTACTACTACTACTGCTGCTACTACTACTACTACTACTACTACTACTACTACTACTACTACTACTACTACTACTACTACTACTACTACTACTACTACTACTACTACTACCGTGCTACTATTGTTAAAGCTGTAGCACAGTGCTACTGCTGCGTTTGTCGCTAGTTACTGATTAGTTAAATTATCGCAACAACGGACACAGGAAATTTGCGTCAGCACCATATAAATCAATAATTCATCCTGCTGCTACTACTACTGCTACAGCAGATTCCAGACTGAGGACACTTTTTTTGTATGGATGAAGTAAAGGCAGTAAAGGTGTCAGTTAAAAGGCTGGTCCAGGCTTCCAGTGGCTGAATCTTTGCTTAAGGTACGCATTGTGTTTGTTTCCCTTGCTGCTATGTTAGCCTTAGATAAGCACATGTAACGCATTGCGCTCGGTTGGAGTTTCTATTAGCCGTTCTACTTTGTCCTGGATAAGAGCTGTCGAAATATGTCGAAAATCATTTCAAGCAATTCCCTTCCCCGTCGCGGTCAGCACGAGTGCTCACGAATTTTCTTTTTAAAGGAGTACCAACACGAATTTTAAATATTTTCGGGTTGTTACTCTAAATAAAAACACTGGTGTCGAGAACAATAAAAAGTATATTGTGGTGCCTTGGATTGGATCGAATATATTTTTAATACCGCTAGCTTAAAAAAACACTTTCGGTTTCGATATCAAGAGGGCGGCTTCTCAGTGATGTTTTATCGCAGTATGACGTCACGCGGGGACAGCAACCCGCGACGTACTAGCGGCAAATCTGTCATCTGCTCGTGGTTCACGTAAACAGCAATGAGTGAACTGGCGCCCACTGACCCCGACAGCGATTTCTGCGATTTATGCTGCATGCAGGACTTGACTCTTTGGGATAATGTTGATTGCGGGGGGGTGGGGGGGGGGGGTGGCTTGCAGATGCTCAACGACGAAAACTTCAAAATCAAAGTAAAGCATTTTGTACATGTTGTCTGACTCCGGTGTGTGGAGAGCGTTGACACTGCATACCAAGGAAACGAAAAATGTCCCTTTTGCGATGTCTCTAAATCGCCCTTCATCCACCGGGAAAACGAAAGCAAGCGAAGCTTGGCGGGTGCCTGCCGGGCCTACTACCTTTCTTTCTATCTTTCTTTCTACCGCATTGACGAATGCTTACTCCATGCCGGTAATCGGACCTTCATCCACGGGCTTAGCTGCGCAACACTTCGGTTGCTACAGGCAACAACGACGGCCATACGTCCATACCCAGGTAACAATGAAATGTGGCCCTGTGGAACGACAAATCACCTCGACAAAAGATCGACGGCCGCTTTTCTGTACGCTCGCCGGCGCCGGGTTTTTCGCGTAGGCTACGATGCCGGCGCATCCGAAATCTGTAGCTCGCAACAAGCTTCGCATGAAAAGAAAAATCGAAATGTGGGAAGTGGGGCGATAAGCCCCGTGAAACTCAAGCCGATGTAAGCTTCAGAAGTGCGCTGTATTATCGCGTACTCATTGTTTCTTGGCGTCTGTCAAGTGGACCGAACCTTTGTTCTGGCCTGTTATCCGAAAACCGACGGACACTGCGTCGGATATATGCTGCGCTGGTCTTGCTACATAGCGGAGTAATATAAAGAAGGTGCAATCGACTATACGTATATGTTCGGGGAAATCCAGTTGGGAAGCCAAGGCAGAACAGGGCATCCAGTCTGATTTTCCAGCACCATGTATACAGCCGTGAGCAATGCAATAGTTAACAGCGAATTCGTGTTTACTCAGCGATTACCTGTAATGCACCGATATTAATGAGGCGCACTAAGTTGTAAGATACACCTTTCCGCTTGAGCATGCACTTAGAATTATGAACACTTGCGTTTGCCAACTGCGTTTAGCCGCTACGAACATTAAATCGTAATTTCAGTGTTCCCACTCATATTGCTTACGACTGTATACGTAGCCAGGGACGTCTGTTGGGGTGGAGCTATAGGCTTGAATTTTCGTGCAATATGGACATACAGAGTTTGGTTATCGTTGATACACTGCCAAACAAACTCGGTGTCCGTGATAGAGTTGCCGGGATAGAATTTGCACAGATGCGTCCCAGTCAGCTACGTTCACATAACGATGACGCAACTTCGGAAGCGAGATATCGGCGTCTCTTTGGCGAAAACAGTACACTATGGTTGTAAGGGTCGGTTATCAAGATAGGCAGTTAACTCCTCTATAACCGGTATTTCGTTATCAGTAGAAAAAGCTATAAAGCAGTCAAAGCAGCGCGGTGAAAGCAAAATTCCAGTAGTGTGGCAGCTCGTAGCGTACACTAGAGCACTGCACGGGCCGTGTTTCTCGGCCCGGGCCCGGCCCGGGCCCGGAACTCGTTCAAGTTTACCCGCTCGAACCCGGCCCGGTGACTCAAAGCGATACCCGGGCCCGGCCCGAACCCGAGAAAAAATTGCGCCTACCCGGCCCGGCCTGGCCCGGCCCGACCGCAGATCGGGCCTAACAGGGGCCCGAACCACTAATCTAGGTGGTGTGGCCCGAACATGGAATCGACATCAAGGTGGCAAATATTTGGCGCATGTTTCGCTAACAATTATGCTTTAACCTACAATAATGTCGCGTAAAAATGGGCTCACTGTGGAAAACAGTTGAGCGGACATAAAGGGTGGATGTTTGTTCAGCAGTGTATACTGTACCTATTTTTTTCTGCAAATACAATGGGGATCTTTAAGGGCGTTTTGTAGCAGATAATATTGTAGCAAGGAGAGTGATCTGCAGCATGAGTTCAGTTTCGATAGGGAGCACAATAAAACCAGGAGAGACAGAGAACAGAACGCCCTCTTCGCTTTGTTTTTGTTGCACTCTCTGTTGAAATGTAAAGCATTCTCTAACGACAAAGCCAATCGTGCACCCTTCTCGATATGTAGCGCCTGTCTTCAGCATTGTAGCACCTTGCCACAGGAAGAGAAATTGAGGAAGAAAGCCAAATTTATTATCTTGTTGTCGATACACAAACTATAGAGAAAAAGAATTATAATGAACCGCGTGCGCAACGTGTACTTTTACAAATACGTATAAGCAGCCAAAAGGAAGTAAAGGAAACTGTTTGTCATAGTATTATTTTCAAATATCCCACCGCTGCTAGGATATACAGTCTGTAAGTTTTTTAAGGCATATTTTATAGTTCATTTCTTCACCTGTTATTGTGCAAGAAATCAAATTATCAAGAGATTCCGGCTTTAAGCACACCATGCGCTGTTGCATCACATATCCTGCCGCGCTAAAGTTTCCCGCACAGCTTGCACTAGCCGCAGGGGCACACATCTACCTTGTGAATTCTGAAGGCGTCAGCAGTCGTTGTTCTTAACTTCCGCCACCGGATCAAATTTAGAATATCTTTGTGGACCTCTGCAGAACGGACATAGCTTTCCAGCTCATACCTTCATTTCTCTCGTTGTCGAACGTCGTGTCACTCTTCAATGTCATCAATTAAAACTCGTCTTTGAGGGCTTTCAGGGTTTTCAACAGGGTATTTTATGCACGGTTTGCACCATGCTCTTTTTAGATGCGAAGCAGCTTTTGCTCGAGGCTGTGTCCGCCGTCGGTGGTGGCGTCCGCGTTCCACTGCGCATGCGCCTACTTCTCTCCCACTCTCCTCCTTTACGCAGGTGTTCTGTCGCCTTCTCTCCTCTCCTCCCCCGCGCTGCAGCCGCGGCGCAGACTCTCCTCCCACGTTATGCAACCGCGCCGCGGCTAATTACAGCCTGTAAACCACTCTCTCCTCTCCCTCCCCCATTTCATGTATATATAAGCGCGTGCGCTCGGTCGGCTTCCGTCATTCTCGCTTCGCTCCCGTTCTGATGAGTTGTAACGTCAACGTCGGCGCCACTCGTTCACTCGGCGCTAACGGAAAACAACGCACAAACACAACGTAATGATAGCACAAACACTAAATACAAACCTCACACTCTAACGGAAACGCCGAGTGAACGTAACGGAAACTTGGTGTGCTCCCCCAATGCTGCTTCGCATCCACTCATGGTTCCCTTGAGTGGGAGATGGTGTAATTTTCCATATTATAATGGTGTATGGCTTCCTAACGATGTTGTACTGGTAGAAGAGAGAGAGAGAAAGAGAAGAGGGAAGGCAGGGAGGTTAACCAGAAGAACGTCTGGTTTGCTACCCTGTACTGGTAGAAGGTGGTCATTGGACTATGCGGGTAAAACTGGCACGAGGTGGACGAAGCGATTTCGATCAATTTTCGGGGTTCGTTAGCAGTTTGGTAATAATTAAAGGTGCGAATAAGCTTCTCGACGCTGACTCATTGGATGCATATTGTTCGAGGTAAAGGGACATCACCCGGCACGGAATTTGCAATTGTCTTTTTTTCAAGCCAGATGTTTCGTCAAGCGAATGTACTTTGTCCCACGCTTTGTTTAATGGGCCTATGATATTCCCGCACATTCCAACGCTGTTGCGGCAGTATTATGTATATCTCTCGCACTACATAGCGAAGGGGTCTCAAACCCATTCGCACAAGCGCGCACACGTACGACTGTCCCATTTTTTTTTCTTTATAAGTACCTTCTTAAGCTACGCAGGCATGACCGGGCTAAAGAATATTTTTCGTGAGGCATCCCCTGCGGCCACCATGTGTTGATACATAACCGTTAAACAAAACTCTACCCTTCAGAATCGGCGTCCAGATTTTGGTCATTTTGGAGATAGATATCCATATGTTGTTGGAATTCTGCCGCCGAATACGCTTCAGAAAGGACCCATATAGGAGATATGGAAAAGGTCTTTCAAGTGGCAACGTTAGCTGACATTTGGTACGACCTATCGCCCGCCCCCCCCCCCCCCCCCCCCCCCCCCCCTTGTCACTCTGTGTTTTCCCTGCATGCGGGAGTTAGTTTGCGTGAATGCGGCCCGTTAGCTGAGGTGAGCTTGAGAGTCCTGATATAGCGGTACAAGACGAAAGCTCTGGCGTTAACAATGTGGGCACGCAGAGCAGGCTGTGAATGTATACCTCCCGTCACATGACCGCTGGGAGCAGTGACGGAAGCATGGAAAAAGAATGTCTTTATAGGAATTCTACGTAACGAGACTGTAGTGCGTACAGTCTTTTCTTTTAAGTGGATGGCTGGAACTCTCAAGAACGTTTCCCCGTTTTGGATCTCTGTTATCGCTTTTGCGATAAGTCAGAGGTATAAATTTGTTATCTTACATTTAACGCTGCGATTACAGAATAAAATTTGGGATATAAAATAATAACGAATGCAAATAAAGCACACAGCAATATGTTAACTATATAAGCGCCTTGTCTATTTACTTTCAGCTCGCCCGTTTTAGATAAATCAAGTAGCCCCATATGCGAGAAGCAAAAGAAGTTCAGCACTTCTCCCCCATAAAACTTCTCCAAATAGCTTGCCCGACATTAAAAAAATTTTTTTAGGGGCGAAGCTCCTTAAGGCGGCACCCGTTCGTCCCTCGTAGTCGTAGTAGTCCTAGTGCGTAACCAGTCTTACGCTTTGACCTCCAAGGTGGTGCCGGTGGGAGATATTTCCTGTGCGTTGTTGAACAATAAAAAATTCGCAGCGTGCGCGTTAACTAGAAGCCGACTTCTTCTGTCTCTCATTCCCATTAGCAGCCATTGTTTACCTCCAAGGTAGTGCCTGGTGAGATTTCTCCTGTGCGTGATTAAACAATAAAAATTTTGTTCAAAACGCCGTTGATTGATGAAATAAACCAACGAAAGACGCCAGATGTTTTGTAAAACCAAAACGAAAGAACGCCAGATGTTTCTAAAGCAAAACGAAAAGACGCCAGCTGCTTAACGAAAGACGCCAGATGTTTTCTAAAGCAATGGTTTTCTAAACAATGAAAATTCACAGCGTACATGTAAAATTAAAGTGAGCTGCAAGTCGTCATAACTCATCGAACCTTTAGTATAAACGCGCCCGATCTCACGTCGGTGATGATGTACTGGGCAGAATTCACGGAAGATTCACGGTTTACCGATGAACCTCCGCAGCTTCGCCAACTCATCATCATTCACTCCGTGGATATGCTGTGATTTTTTTTTCTCGAGAGAAAATGTGAGGCATATGTATGCATGAACGTATGTAGAACAAAGTTTAAAGGGCCCCTGACAGCAAAATTTTTGTTGGTGACTTTTTTTACTGTAATTTGTAGCTTTGTGTCTGGTAATCCCTAAGTTAAATCGTAAATGCTCTAGCGTATCGTATAACTAATTCTAGCGTAGTTAATTGTGACCATTTTTAGCGTCACTTCAAAATGCCCGCCTAAAAACCACAAGAAACTAGCGCCCCATGCGGGGGAGCGTCAGAGACCACTTGCACTCAAGCTGTGGTGACGTTGAAAGCGCGGTTTTAAAATCGGGGCCCCGCGCGCGGTAGAGATTGAAAGTATGTGGGTGCCTCGGTATGGGTTAAACCTGTTAAGCGCGTGTCCCCTCACGAAAACTACCTCGAGAGCAGCCCGATAACAAAGCGAGAGGGGTGCGGAACAATAGGCCTCGCCGGGTGCCAGTCGTCGTATTGTGCACGTGCACCCCGCAAACCTTCCGTGACGTCCACAATACTTGCTTTACTCGTGGAACGTCACACGGGGCCTCTATCTACGTCATACCAGGATGTCGCGAGGTGCAGCCAACTCAAATGAGCACTCACGCTTACTTTTAAAACCAAATTAAGATATCTTAAAGGCAACGTTCGTCACTAATAATCAGTCAGATGTGTCCCCGTATACAGGAAAGTCAAACAACAAAAACATCTCGAGGTTTCAATTTTGGTGTCAGGGGTCCTTTAAGGGACACGAAAGAGAAAAATGATTTTTTTATTATCGGTAAATTACTTTTTTCCAATTCTAAAATCACCACGCTCGCCGCGACAAGACGCTTGGTGAGCGCGAAAACGCGCAAAAAGAAAATGCGGGTGGCGACGCCACGACCTTGAAGTTCGCGCAGCAGACGCCGTGACGTCATAGATTCGACAGTGTGTACTGGGGCCTACTATAGTTGCCAATCGGTAAAAAGGAAGCACATTGACCTCTGAGGGGGCCATATACTTAACATACCAAGTTCCGAAAAAATCCGGTAAGTACTCGCCGGTAAAATGTCTTACAATTCGGATTTATCCGATAAGCTCCGATTTTAAAAGGGCATCTTCAGCGTTCAAAGGGCATTTTCAAAGCTGACAATCATCAATCGAAAGGAGCGTACCTCCATCAGCGGCAGCAACCTCGTAAAGTATCCTTGCGTCTGTTACAACAAGCTTTAAGGTTGCAATACCTAATACGAACAAACGTAGGTGCTTTGTATTCAAGTACTGGTGCTTGTATGTACATGTGTTTGCGCGATCAAACCTTCCAGACATCTAAAATACACTTAGTGTGTTCACATGTTTTCGTGTTCAGATATCATTTCATCTAAGATTTCGGAGTATTGAGAATAATAACAGTTATAGGTCCTTTATTTTTCATCAAGAAGATGAGGGAGGCTGGGAGAAAAAGCTGAGAAGCAGCTTGACTAGTTCCTGCTCCCTCCAAAAGTACACTTTGGCGATTTTACAGCAGTGCACATCAACAGCCTTATTAACAGGGTAAATGAACAGGAAGTGAGAAAAAATGAAAGGATGGAAAAACCGGATTATCAGCAACAACGCAACGCATTTTCATTGGAAATAAAATTAATAAGACATCGCAACAACTTATAAATGCAAAATTGAACACCGAATTTTGGAGAATTGGAGATTTACGAGAAATAAACTCCGATAAACGCCGAATTTCCTTAAAAAAAGAAAAAAAAAGGCTCCGAAAACACGGAGCCCTAGCCATATCCAACGCGCCATGTTGGAATCAACGTACAGCGAATTGATCCTTCGCACCTTCGTCTATCACTCAACACGCAAGAGTGGCGAAGCGTCATCCTGTGTTCCGCACACGTTCTGTAATCGCGTTGCATGCATGATGTCGACGACCGTTTCTGACCTAACTTGTCTCATTAATAGGTATCGCTGTCAATTCTTACATCGTGCTCGGCTGCAGGTCCGAAAGGCGCGTGTTCGATCCTTAATAATAATGTCTGGGGTTTAACGTCCCAAAACCACGATATGATTATGAGAGACGCCGTAGTGGAGGGCTCCGGAAATTTTGACCACCTGGGGTTCTTTAACGTGCACCTAAATCTAAGTACACGGGCCTCTAGCATTTTCACCTCCGTCGAAAATGCAGCCGCAGCGGCCGGGATTCGATCCCGCGACCTTCGGGTCAGCAGTCAACGCGTGTTCGATCCTTTCCGCGCCGGTCGCATTTGGTGGTGGCGGTAAAGAGAACCGTATATTGTGCGATTATTAAGAATCCCGGGTGGTCGAAACTGCCGGCGGCCCTCCACTAAAGCGTCTCTTTCGTAAACTAACCTAACTCTCGCGTCCTCACCTGGTGGCCATAAAGGTCAGATAGACGAAGATAAACTGGCTGGCATCCAGTCTGAGGCACTTTACCTATGTTTCTGCAACTTTTATTGCTAATCGTGTTTCCCACCTTTACATTGAATTTACCTGGTGGTCAGAACTATCAGACAAATGTAAAGTTCCAGATCGCTTTATAGCTCGAAACCTCATTAGTTTGGTCATGTCCGTATTCCATATCAGCATCTAGCGCACCACACAAGATAAGAAGCGAGTGACAGCCGATGAAGACAGGGGCTTTATAGCGCATAATAAAACTTTCTTTACAGCCTTAAAGGTGTATAGTGGCGTTAGCCGCGCGCGAAGCAAGCTGCCGCACGCGTGCATAAATTTATTACGCTTTCTTCAGTGGTCGTACGTAGGGCAACTAGTTGACTCCATCGACATAATCGGTGCCACCAGTGAAGGGATTACAAAAGCCGCACTTTAACGAGCAACGCGTAACCCGTCTTTCTCTCGGGCGATATGAGTTGTTGCATGCGTGCGTGTGTCATGCTGGCATCGCACGCAACTTAAAAGCGTCGCACGCAACGCCTCCTTGTCTCTCGTTCAAACGTCTCTTTATGACCGAGTTTCCAGGTAAACGGTTGCATCACTGTCGATGGAATTATGGGATATGGTGCAACGCTTCAGGGTGCTTAACACGTGGTGCGACTGTATTATACGTGGCTCTCTTGCTGAGAAGAAATTCAGTGCTAGAGGAATGTATAATGATATTGGCTGTAGCTATAGAAGCTATATAATAATAACTGATGGGGTTTTACGTGCCAAAACCACCATATGATTATGAGGCAGGTCGTTATGGGGGACTACGGATTAAAGTTCGACCATCTGGGGTTCTTAAATGGGCACCCAAATCTTAGTACGCGAGTGTTCTCTGCATTCCTACTCCTATCGGAATGCGGCCGACGTGGCCAGGAATCGAACCCGCGACCTTGAGCTTAGCCATGCGAAACCCTACGTGCTAGGCTACCACGGCTGGTATAGAAGCTATAGGTCATAAATGAAGTGCGCGAACGAAATAACGAGAAGCAAATGATATCTACAAAATAGAAGGGAGGGAGCGTAGGCTTTCACACGGGGGGGGGGGGTGGGGGGGGTGGAGGGGCCTTCTGCCCTAATCATCTGAAGGGGGGTACCAGTTCTACCCCATATCTTTACTCAGCCGCACTTTTCACGTTAATTTTTTAATGCGCAGGGTTTATGGCTAGGCGTGTTTTTTGACGATAAAGGCCAGTGATGCTGCATTCAGAGAACTGTTTACTTCGTACCTTTACCCCGGAAAGCCGGGGACCAATGGCAGGCCAGTGTGAGAAGTTCACTAAGGCAAATGTCTGGGCTTGTTGGTGTTACATGACACAAGGTAAATGCACAGAAGACGAGGACAGAGAAGAGGCTTGACACACACAAGCGCTGCTTAGAACAATATTTTATTTGGAAACAAGCAACCGCATATATGGCAAACAAAAAGGGGAAAAAAAGTGACACACCACGTGTGCGCCGTCCGCACAGAAATCCTATCATGACGCAATAAACAGCTCTTTTCTAGAAATAGTTATTCACAATTTTAATACACAGGCGTCGCCTAACCTATCGATCAATAGCGCCTCAATAATCTCGCGGTTTAACTGATTTCCACTTCTGCTCACAACTGAACGCGCATTGTAAACCGGATCACATGTAGTCATTACAGTACAAGATCGACAGTGTGCATCTGAAAACTCCGCTCTTGTTTCAGACACGTTGTAACGATGCTCTCGGAGCCTATCGTTAAGGTATCGTCCACTTTGACAAACGTAATGGTTACCACAATTGAAAGGCAGATTGTAAACTGCACCTTTTACACATTCGTTTGCACAGTAAACAGTTTGCAGTGCTCGTGTGTGTTAAGCCTCTTCTCTGCCAATCAATCAATCAATCAATCAATCAATCAATCAATCAATCAATCAATCAATCAATCAATCAATCAATCAATCAATCAATCAATCAATCAATCAATCAATCAATCAATCTTTATTAGTCGCGTCGAAAAGCTAATACATTGCAGGTAAATATGCAGGAGGGGGTCCCAAGGTTACAAACCGCAGGCGAGACCTCCCATGTTAATACACTGGAAAAACGAAACAGCGAAGAACAAGGAATAGCAAGAGCCTTTATAGAGTGTTACTAATAACAATAACATTACTGAATGTTCAGGTTAGTACTTAGGGAATTGTATACATACAAAACAGCTTCCCAATATTAACAGAACGCAGCAGTTATGCATTGAATAAACACATCTTTAATTTTCGCTTGAATACATGGATGTGCATTATTTCTTTTAGGTCTGTGTAACGATGTCCTCGTCTTCTGCGCATTTACCCTGGGTCTGTGTGTGAAGCACGTCATCGCTTCATTTTCATCTTTGCATCCATTGCGGAAATCGTTTTCTTTTCGGACTCGACCAAGGAGAGGGGAGGGGGGTACAGTGAAGCTTGTCGTCCCCCCCCCCCCCCAAATGGAGAACCCTGCGCATGTCTATTGGGCGGGGCGGCGGGGGAGGGGGGAGAAGAGAGAGAGAGAGACTGGGCATGCATTGAGCTGTCTGCATATGCTTGCCTGCAGCCGGTTTTATGCCACTTGAGCATTTTCCTATACGCGCGATGCTCGCTTCTTTGCTTGTGTGGGACAAGGAAACTGAACGTTATTGCAGCTGTTACGCATTGCGAGGAGCAATTTTGCGCTTGTCTGTATATACGTTTTGTTAGCGTTTCTTTCGCCCAGCCAACCATGCATACAAGCCGCGCAACCTTGCGTGGGGGATCGCGTGTGTTGGCTTTTCGTGTTGCGCGATACCGGTCTTCAATATGAATATCCGAGCGTTGTTCGCAGCCAAGATGGTTCCACGAGGTGAAACTGGCTGCGCATTGTCGCGCCTGTGCCTTATATAGCCAGAGCGTTGCTATGTAGCACGTTCGGTTCGTGGCGCAGATATGGTTTCAGGCACCGGGACAGTGTTGCCAACTACTGACAAGAGAGTATTTAAAAAATGCGTTAGTTGAGTCTCGAAAAAAAAATATATATATATTCGCAGACAACTCTATCGTCGCATTGAGGTGTTGGATGAATAAAAAGCTGAATTTCCAAGTCTTTTCTTGAATTTCAAAGTCCTTTCTAAGTATTTTTTTATTGTTTGGTTCTTTAATATTACGTTTGTGTTATGTTTTATTTGCTTAGTTATTTTGCTCTCCTTTCTGTTTATAAAACTCAGAAATCAACATCAAATCAACACAATCTACTGAGAAGAAAAATGAGAAGAAGATGGCTTTCGGCTTCGAGTCGTCTTCAGAGGTCTCACTCACCTCAGCTAGAGGGAAGAAGTGGGGGGGGGGGGGGGGGGGTGCAGTTTGAGTAAGATGTCAGCCACCATTGCCCATCGAAAGAAGCGGCATTTTCCATATATGCTATATGGGTCAATTTCGAAGGAGTTTCAGCGTTAGGTTTCGATAAACATATCGATATTGATCTCCAGAATTACTGAAATGGACGACGATTCTTGTTTCACTCTCGTTTCAAACAGTGACCATTCTTGGTCACTGCTTCATTCACTGTTTTTATTCGCCCGACGAGTGCGCATAAAAACAGTGAATGCATGCACGTTTAATAAATCATTTCTTTAGAAGCAGGCTGTGCATTCTCTATTTTTAGCGGCTCTTCCGCCGCTATCTTGGATTTTGATCCGTGACCGAGCAAGCGCCCCCCCCCCCCCCCCACCCTCCAAATCTTATCGGATTATCCATCACCGAAGGAGGGGGCGCTTGCTCGGGATTTTACGGCAGAGTTTTTGTTCTACGGTTACGTCTTAACACGTGGTGACCGGATCGGATGCCTCACGAAAAGGATGCTTGGGACCAATCACGTCTGTGTAGCTCATGAACATACTTACCCAGAAAAAAAAACAAAAAAAAAACAAATAGATGGGACGAGGACAGTCATTTGCGGACCGGGCCGCGTGTTTGAGACCCAGGCGAACGCGTAAAGGGCCGTGTGGCTTCTTTTTTTTTACATTTTCAATGTGCATATGTATATACACGCACACGACAACACATAAAGAAAGTCAGAACCCCTCAGAGAAAATTTCTCGCCTCGCCTCCGGCGAGCGCGAATTCATATGGAGTATCTTGTTTATGGTGCGCCCCTTCAGAAACGCCAAAGTGCGCAAAAGGCCCGAGCCGAGCAACTGCTTATGGTCGTCTATCTCCAAATTGACGGTGTGTGTGTGTGTGTGTGTGTGTGTGTGTGTGTGTGTGTGTGTGTGTGTGTGTGTGTGTGTGTGTGTGTGTGTGTGTGTGTGTGTGTGTGTGTGTGTGTGTGTGTGTGTGTGTGTGTGTGTGCGTCTGTGCGATAGGGCGTGGAGTGGTGTGCCCCATTCATTGCGCGCGGTCGTCTCAGCTGCGGGGAAAAACACCGCTGCTCAAACACTGCGTGCCCCGACTCCCCTCCCTGTTACTCTTGGCGTTACAGAGTTGCCCATTTAGAGCACGCGATTGCAGCGGACCCTGGCGATCTTGGCGCGCGAGATTGCTTGTTACACCGCGAGATAAGCGCAATTTATTTCTCCGTTTGGTGTGTATGAAGTGGCTTTTATAGTCTGTTTCTTTCCCTGGCCGCCTCAGACGGCAGGGGGGGTGCCAGGATTCTTTTTATGGGGTGGGGGGGTTCGGGGGCCAAGGGAGGCTGGAAACTTGTGCGTTGTTTTTAGCAGACTGTAACGCTGGGCTAGTTGGTGCATAGCTTAACAAAATATTTGTGGCGCACCTGAGACTGTTTCGACTATGTTTGATCTTGGGGGCGGGTGGGGGGGGGGGGGTAAGGGTGGGTAGGCGAAAATAAGGGGGAGGCGCTCCCCCCTCCCCCCCAAATTCTTTTTTGAACGTCTGCCAGAATGTCGTCCACATATTTCCGGCATCCAAGTCACGGAAATACCGCCCCCCCCCTCCCTCCCCTGGCGCCGCCCTTGACAGACGGAGATCGAGAGAATGAGATAGGCCGAGAAGTTCCGCGACGCCTCCGCGTTTGCTTAATACGAGATAAAAAAATAAAACAGACTATGTCCGTGTTTTCCGTGACGCGAAGATAAAAGGAGCCAGTGGCCGGAAAAGGCTCCTGCGCTGACAGAGAACGCCGTGCACACATTTCCGGCATCCGTGACAGCTCCGTGAGGTTTGATAACGCTCTGATATATTTTTTTTTTATTTGAGAGACGTCACTTTTCTTTTGTTCATACGACATCAGAAGATGTTGGCGCACAAATAAGGCGCCGGCTATGCCTCAGTTCTTAGAGGTGTCGAGCGTACAACATACAGGGCTTATAATTAGCCTACATATATGTCAAACAACGTTCACACTGTAGCACCAGAAGTCGGTCCCGGCCGCGGCGGTCGCATTTCGAAGGAGGCGAAATGATAGAGGCCCGTGTACTGTGCCACGGCCGCTGGATGAAAAAGCGCTTTTTCATCCAGCGGCCATGACTGTGCGATGTCAGTGCACGTTAAAGGAACACTAAAGAGAAACAATGAATCGGTTTAGATGAATAAATTGTGCTCTGAGAACTCTAATGTTGTTAATTTCGCCATCCATGGTTTATTAATAGAGGAGAAAATCAAGTTCAAAGTTTCATTTTTAAATTTCGCGCCGAAAACTCCCGGCGTGACATCACGGATTTCAAGGTGTATTTATCGTATTTTGGCGCCATTGGCTCAGCAAAATTAACCAAAACTTGGTGTGTTAAGTCTGTGGCCCACTCAGAGGACGATGTACTTCATTTTTACCGATAAGGAACTACATAGTCCCTAGTAGGCGCCGTCAAAACATGTGACGTCACGGCGAATGGCGCGGAAACTTCAAGGTGGCGTCGCCACCCACATTTTGTTTTTGCGTGTTTTCTCGCTTGATAAGTGCCTTCTCGCAGCAAGCGTGGTGTTTTTGGTATCGTGAAAGAGTACTTTACTGATATGAGAAAAATCGTTTTGCTCTTTAGCGTCCCATTAAAGAGCACCAGATGGTCGAAATTTCCGGAGCCTTTCACTACGGCGTCCCTCATAATAATATCGTGGTTTTGGCACGTAAAACCCCAGATATTATAACAGTAACACCAGAGCGTAACAAAATTTGTAGTACATGTAATATACAATCTAAATAACACTATGACGTGGCAAAAGAAAGTCTCAGGTATATAAATAATAATGTTGCCTCATAAGACGATATCTATAGTCGGCGTTATAAGCGTTTCAGTAGCCTGGATCGGGGAAGTTTTTCTGAGCGTCGTAATGACTACGAGATACGTGCAATCGTCGAGAATTTCACTAGACATTAAAAAAATAATAATAATGCTTAGTTTCTCACGC
This sequence comes from Rhipicephalus sanguineus, assembly GCF_013339695.2. NCBI lineage: Eukaryota > Metazoa > Arthropoda > Arachnida > Ixodida > Ixodidae > Rhipicephalus > Rhipicephalus sanguineus. The sequence goes on from NC_051179.1 coordinate 21,860,124, forward strand.
TGGTTCGGACGCGGCAGTTCACCTCAATACACTTGTGTGCGTCGAAAATCGCCAATCACGCAAGAAAATCGAAAAAAAAAAAGAGATATCCATGATTGTATCAGTAAAGCTGTTACCAACCAAATCCATGAGTGCACATGAACGCCTGAGGTAGGTCAACCTAAATGAAAACCGAAAGACAATGAGGCTAAGGAAGGCATATGGGACGTTTCTTGCAGTCTTTTAACTTTGTTGGAGTAATTATTATATGAACGTGAAGAAATTAAAGTGGGGAAAAAGACAACATGCTGCCCGCAGTGAGCGAACCTTCGGATAACACGCCCTATACGGCGGCGGTCGTCCTCCCGTGCACTTTATCGGGTATTTCTGGTATATTTTTCTGCATGTACCCAAGTGCAGGGCAGCAAACCGGACGTGCGTCTGGTTAACCCGCCTGTCCTCACTTGCTTCTCTCTCTCTCTCTCTTTGTGCATGTAAACCAGGGAGTTTTAGTCAGCTTCGCTCGTAGCCATGACGGCGAGTGTGGAACACTCTTTTTTGCCGGCAGGTAGGTCATATGTACGTATCAGCCCACGCCCTCCGAGATTGCACGCCGGCGCGCAATCTCGGAGGCCATGATTAGCCGCACAACATTCGCCTATTTGATGCTAGGTGGCGCCACAGTAGGATATACGGTGTAAAGTGCGCACATATATGTATAGTACTCACCTCAAGAGCGTATATACACGGAATGGAGCAAGAAGTGATAGACATTGCAACCAAATGGAGGGTAACTGAAGGTGTAAGCAGGCAACTGAAATTCAATTAGAAAGCGAGAGAAACAAAGGCTGCAGATCGAGTGTAAAGTATACATAAGGAAAAGGAAAGACCATGGAGATGTGCAAACACGGTAAGAAAGACGTCAGGAACGGAAGTGATGTTTTGTACAATAACACAAAGGGCAATGCCTTTTCCTTTGTTGCTTGATGCTCGAGGACTGCCCCAGGACAAAAACACACACTGGAACAAATGTCGGCAGAAGCATGCGGAAAAAGCCCGTCATCAACTCAGCAAATCGCTGTGCAAAAGAAGTGTATTCACTCAGTGCCACAGAAGGCATTCGCCTTCCACAGGCGCTGGAATCCAAAGCGGAAATGAAGGTCAACTGTCCAAATAAACGCGATGCAATTTAGGATGTTGTAGGGGGAAAAGGAAGTGGAAATATCTGATAGAGCCATGTCTCATCGCGACAGACTATACGTGCCACATACTTTTCCCCGAGTCTATATTCCGGCCCCGTGCCGCTGTTGATAACGCGTAGTTGCGATTTGTGCATGATGAAATAGGCAAGTACAGGACCCAAATGCAGCAAAGGAAGTGCAATGTTGAGAGACACTTTTGTTCTATGCACGTCATCTGGTTTTGCGCTGCCTCCGTGATCGGCCCACTTTGTCCAAGCGTCGATGTCACGTGATGACGTCATTATCTGACGTCATGACGACGTCACCACGTTATGATGATTTTTCACGTCACTCGTGTTGACGCCCACGCCGCCGTGGGACGCACACGGTCAGTTTTCGCATCTGATGAGGCATATAAGGCTTTCGCCTTAAAAAAAAAAAAAGACGCCTATTCATGGCATCTCAAAAGGTTCACTCGTATTCGTGTTTTGTGTTAGTGAGCCGACAGTTTTTTTAGTAGTGATCGAGTGCCTTCAAGCGAGTTTTGTGCTATGTAAGTATTTTAGAACTTACAATTGCACGACAAACTTACTTCGAATCCTTCTCGATAAAATGTTGCACCTATATAGCGATATGCGTTATGTTCACTACAACTTTCGGATGACACAAATCGCTCCCTATTTCGGAACAAGGTCGGCAGTTCACATTGTGTGTGTAGTATTGAACTACAAAAAATAATACTGACAATATCGCATTGAAAACAATTAACGGTGCTGCCTTGTGTGTCTACGCGAAGTTACATGGGCGCTGCACAGAAACAGAATGCGTAGTGCAGCATCACCATCTTGTTCATGACTATCTTTACTTAGCGCCCGTATACTATGTCTTTCATGGCAAAACACTCACAGGGTCCCTTATGCATACGCCTGAGACGACTCGAAGGCGAAAACAATCTTCTTGATCTCACTCCATGTGAGATCAAGATCAAGACTCCATGTGAGATCAAGATGTGAATCAAGATCAAGAATCCTCCCCCGACCCCCTCCGAAAGCTTCCTGCACCTGATGTGGTTCTGCAGTATTGGAGACATTGCAAGCTTTCTGCACTGCATCTGCCTTTGCATTGCCTCCGTGATTGGTCCACCTTTGACCAAGCAACCATGTCCAAGTGACGACACAATGACGTCACAGGTTCTGGCAACGTGTGACGTCATGGTGACGTCATCACGTTATTATTTTTTGCACCACTCGTGTTGACGCCGCGGGACGACGGTCGACGCCGACGGTCAGTTTTCGCGCTCTATGAGGCATCTAAGACTTTCGCATTAAAATCCGCGCTCTATCGCGCCGCTTGAGTGTCGTTGGAGATGATGCGTCATCATCATCATCATCGTCATCATCAACCTGACTACGCCCACTGTAGGGCAAGAGCCTCTTCAATGTTTCGCCAATTAACTAGGTCTTGTTCTTGCTGCGTCCACGTTATGACGTAGTTCAGTTTTATTGTGCTCTAGGCAGGTGATAATTCAAAAGATACGGCGCCGAACAAAGTGTACCCTCCAGATGTCACTTATGTGCCCACTTTAATAGCGATGCACCAGGTCACAAAGGAGCAGGAACCATTCATTTCTGAACCCGCTTTCTGACGCAGAATCTGCGCCGACGAAAATGTGCTATGTAAGCACAAGTTTACTGTGTCCCTTTACAAGGACTTTATTATTATTATTATTATTATTATTATTATTATTATTATTATTATTATTATTATTATTATTATTATTATTATTATTATTATTATTATTATTCACGCCATGTTTCATAGACATATTCGGTCCGGTTGGCAAGCTTTCTTTGCAAGCGTTTGGTGCGGATTATGGAACGGATTGCACGAAGACGTGTGGGAATATGAAATAACACAGTGAGGGGAGGAAGAAAGAAAGGAGAAAGAAAGGGAGAAAGAATTTAGAAAGAAAAAGTTCGGCTATTAATGGTAGTCGTAAGGCGACCAGGCAGAGATCGTTTAGGAGTCGCTTTCTCGCCGCAGGGCAATCACTCTACGACAAATCGTCACGGGACGCTATAAAGTTCCGGTATATCTGTCTTAAAGCCCAGGAAGGCACATGCACCCATCCCAGTACATACATACATACATACATACATACATACATACATACATACATACATACATACATACATACATACATACATACATACATACATACATACATACATACATACATACATACATACATACATACATACATGTAGTGTAACATACATATTGAAGACGACCAGAGATAGCGCGAATCATTCACTCCTCGGTTTGTATGACTCACCATTTATTCAGTTGCGTTCCCGTAAATTGGAAATTGCCGGTGTTCTGTTCACGAGCTGCATCAAAAAGAAGAAAAAAAAAAGGTGGAAGGAAAAACAAACTTTGGTGCGGACGGGGGTGATAAACTTATGATCTGGTACGTAGAGCGTGGGCGGAGAGGAAGCGGACGGGAGGTAGTAAAAAACGATGCAACAAACAAGTGCGGTGGAATCGCACGTTGCGCCATCTGCCGCAATTCGCGGGCACTACGCGAACGGCGCGCTCCCGTCGCGTCGCTCGCGCGCCCTGCTCAGCTCTGTCTGTCTGCCACATGTTTGAAAGCGGGTGCGAGCGAGGCGCGCTAGCATCGCGATGGCATGCGCTCTCGGGATGCGTTGTTCTCCGTTCGCCGGTTGAAAGCAACAGCAGCGGCAGGTGCGTCGGTGAATATCCGAAACAAGCTTGGCATCGCGTTTTTTCGTCTCGACAGGAGCGGAGTCAGTGGCGCGTAAAACGCGCGCAGCAGTGCTTCAAGCCTTTAGTGCATTGTCTCGTGTCGTACGTCTACCTTTCGCCACCGCACGTCCTTCGCTTCGCCTCCTCTCCGTGCCGGTATCTTATCAAACTTTCTTCCTTGCCTGATAGAGGATTCGCATCTCTTGCCGCATCCTTGGGAGATGTGTAGGGCGTTATGGCTATTTGACGTTGTGCCTTTACCATACACGGTTCGTATTTAATTTAACTTAACATCGTATAGCTTAATTCACGTGTAGCTTGTGTGGCTCTTTGCACGCCGGATTGCTGGAGCACTCTATGCAATTTCTTCCACCTACACTTCTCGTGGTACTTATGACAGCACAACGTTTCGTCTGTAACAAAAATTAACGCAAATTTCCCACGCTTTGCGTCTGCGCCAAATTTCGCCTTCATCTATTGGTGTTTTATCGGAATTCATCTTCATCCTCTTTATCGCCGAATCAGTTTAGGTGCGCTTGGTTTTGGCTCCAGGGCCTTTGTGATTTGTGCCTTCACTTGTTGGTTGCACTGTCGCGACAGTAACACTCTTTCTTTCTCTCCCCTTCCATCTCTGTCTCTTGCAACTCTGAAGTTTTGTCGCGCGTATTCAGATTTCGGAGAGCAGGCGATGATAAGGGCGATGGGGACTTTTCTGCTTCGAGTGCTGATAGAGAGGTGCCGGTAGAGGCGCCGTCGCCTGTATACGCTTTGCTCAACATTTATCTTTTGTGTGTCTTTTTTTTTCTTTTATCTGCTTCCGTTCTTTCCAGTACTCAAGCAGTGGTTTATACGGTGTGGGTGGACAGTCGGTGTTAATCAGTATAGCGCTTGCCGCTGCAGCACTCGCGCCTGATAGCGACAGGTGGACAAAGTATTTAGCCCGGTGTTCGTACGCGAGGCGAACCGTTGTGACGACGGCGTGAGATACTCGAGAACTCCATCGGAGCTCTCAAAGAGCTCTTTGCGAGACACTCCTGACGTACCAGTTGCGACGCTGTCGAGACGTATAGGAGACGTCGTCTTGTGGGAGACTCGTTTTAGACGTGTGTGTTTTTAGTGAACCGTGGGTGCTGTTTGTCGTGACGACTGTTTTTGGAGAAGACATCGTGTTTCGTGCGTTTACTTGCCAAACTGCTCACCCCAGTGCTGGACTGATGAGTGCGAAGTCGTGCGTGTTCGGTGCGGTGATTTTTTTGCGCGTCGTGTTTCTTGTGCGACGTCGAGGTGGCGGAGACCGTTTCTGATTGAGGAGCAGAAAAGTGTACGCCGGTGGAGAAGAAAAGCTTGGTTGACGCGAAGAGGTGTTGAAGATATCATCCAGCAGCTTCCGGAAATCTGGGCAAGCGATGTCGCTCATGAATGACCTCGGCACTCACTTAGAGGTAAGCCGCATCAATCAATCAATCAATCAATCAATCAATCAATCAATCAATCAATCAATCAATCAATCAATCAATCAATCAATCAATCAATCAATCAATCAATCAATCAATCAATCAATCACAACTGAATCGACATTAGTTTTTTACCGAAGCGTTAAGCTGAGCTTAATTCTGTTGTTTTGCGTTCTCGCATTGTAGTAGTTTTTTGTTTTTCTTTTTAGAGTTGTTAACACTTCGTTCTATTTGGTAAATGTAAGTGCGTGTTGTCAGAACTGCTTGAAGGCTTACATAAAAAATTCGGTAACGGGTTTTTGGGAACATTAGAGCGCAAAACCAGACATTCACAAGAACGAGAGACACAGGACGTTGTCTGGTTGTGCGCCCTAATGTTCCCAAAAGCTACGCACCCTCTCGCCGAAGTTCAAGTTTTGGTAAATGATCGGTAACGGGAGCACGATTGTTTTGCTCAGTTTCGAAAGGCTGAGCGACTGAAGCAAAACCGTGGTTATGTAACCGAAGAGGTTTGACTTCCTTCTACTGTTTTCTCGTCCTGAGTTAGTATATTACAAAAAAACTCTCTAAACGGGCGTGGATGCGGGTTTCCTTTCAAAGAGCTTAAGGGTACACCTTTGAGACGGTGCCTGATGATGAAAGTGACGATCGCACGAGTGCTTACGCTCCATAACAATGATAAAGTTATTCGCGCGCGAGTGAGCGTTCTAAATACACAGAAACAGGTGGGATGTACTTCGTGACTTTGTAACCTGCCGTGCACAAGCGCTACGCACACAGACATCGAGAGGTGGGTCAGGACAACCTTCCCCCCTCCCCTCCCTGGATGCGTACAAACTTCTGACACCTATACATAGAGCGTTGCAGCGCTCTTGCAAGTAATACACATGTAGAGATATGTGCACACATGTCTTGCAAGTATACACGTGCTGCGCTTCCTGTGTCTAATCGTGTCTCCCTTGTGTCCGTGTCTCAGTCTCGAAACTTTGTGCATTCTAACACATATGGTGGCGTGAATATTGAAACAATATTTTATTCATGTCGGGGTATACAGGGATGATCGGCATTCAATTTAACGAGATTCTGAACTGTTATTTTCAAGACGACGACCGTGAATGCGACATAACAAATGCGCAGCGGCGCGATACTCAGTGAATGAAGGTCATTCGACTATCTTGTGCCGACTAAGGAGCTGGGGCGCGAGGAATCGAACGCCGTTTGGAGTACCTGCGCGTGACGGAGGTAGATATGCTGTTCCGCCGCCACAGCTGGACAAAACATACGGATAGCGATGATACAGGTCACTGCAAAACGATATGTGATTTATGAACGACTGATCTATGACAGCATGCATGCAAAACTTTATTGAAAAATCCCGAGGTGCGCGACTCAGATGAGCATCTTTTTTTTATTATTATTGAAATGATCAATAGGAGAGGCTGGTGCCGTTATGGCGGCACCGGCTACTTCTTCTCGCTTAGCAAACAAAATATACAGAACACAAAAAGGGCACAAAACATGACATATAGCAGAACACAAGATGTGGAAACAAATGCAGTACATCCAGCAGTAAATGAGTCACAACTTGAACGCAGAATGTTGCTGGAGCCAAGTGACCTTGTCTTGTTCAAGGCAGCAACGTCTAGGCTGTTGTTACATTAAGGAAGACAATACTACTTGTCGAAACGATGGCTCCAGCGACAACCCGTGTTCTAGAATATTCACCTTTTCAAGCCTCCATCTTGTCCTGAAGTTCTGCCTTGATCTAGGAATAGATAAATAGATACAGGAAGGAATATGCATATGGGGTCAAAGCACGTAAAGAGTTGTGAGACAGGCTAGCAGCGAATAACAGAACTTTTGTTCACGGACAGTTTAGATTAATTGGTTACTTTGTTGACTTCGAAATTTCATCTTCGAATTTCATCTATCAAATAGATAGATAGATAGATAGATAGATAGATAGATAGATAGATAGATAGATAGATAGATAGATAGATAGATAGATAGATAGATAGATAGATAGATAGATAGATAGATAGATAGATAGATAGATAGATAGATAGATAGATAGATAGATAGATAGATAGATAGATAGATAGATAGATCTGGTTCTGGTGTAGGCATACACCAGAACCAAATAAACATGAATAACCGACGGCTGCCCGATGCTCGAATCGCAATGGCGCAGACGAATGATTCATCAGCAAGCGCGCGGAGACGCTGGGAGCGTCTTGCACAACGCTGATGGTTGTGCAAGACGTGATGATGCGCTGATGGCTTCCTCAAGTATTTCCTTCGTGCAAGCTAGTGCGTTGACGCTATTGGCACATTTTTCACAACGCTGACGCAGTGTCGTCGTTATGTTAATCACATCGACAATGATAACTGACACCAGTCAATTTCTGCTCTATTTTTTTCCCCATTTGCGCTTTATAATGCGCAGATAAGTGAGGAGACCGCGATAGAACTGGCATATACAGACCACCGCTTTATCTTGTCTAATCGTTAAGGTCAGGAATGCGTTGCCGCGTGCCGTGCAGAAGAATATTGCGGGTTAGAAAGATAATGGTTACAATTGTCCGGGGTCTTCCCCGCAGGACGAATACACGCTATTGTTTCATACTGAGGTGCAGACCGGGCGACTAGTGTGCCCTGATAACGATTGTATCCAAACTGCATGCTTAGCGAAGTGTATGCTGTGCGGATGCGAAGAGAGATTGCGCATGATCTTTCTTTTTTCTCTTTTTTTTTTCTTTTCCGCCTGCGTCATGTCTCGACAGTAGGGGTGTGCGAATATTCGAAAATTTCGAATAGCGAATCGAATAGCATTCTATTCGATTCGGTACTCGAATCGAATAGTACATATTCGAAATATCGAATATATTTTTTAGCAGTTTTCGAATGATCAGCGCCGACGGGAGAACTCGAAAACAACGAAACTCTGGAACAGCCAACGATCATTTTTCTTCTTTAATCACTAAGTTACCAATATGCATGCAGCCCAAGATTTTACGAGACTATACCGACGCTATATTGATTACCGGATGAAGGTGTTTTTTTTCTGAAAACACCACTCTTACTCAATTTTTACTATGCTGCACTTGCATCGCATGCATTACCCAGTTCTTGTCTTCGTCTTGTAATAACTGAAGGTGGGGACTGCGCCTACATTCAGCTTCACGAATTACAACAGCCGCAAGTGGTGTGTTTGCATAAATTTTTCTTGCAGATACAGCTCTCAACACTGATGTTCACACGCTTTCGGTGCCGAGCCCCATGTTGTAATGACAGGTTTATCCGTTTTATTACAGCCTTAGCTGTACGCGTGGTGTTCGGTTCAAAACTGATTAGTTTTTGTGTCTCAATTTTATTTAAAAGCAGACGACAAACCTTGATTACGGTATCACTGCTGTGTTTCAACCTACACTTACAAGATATTTCGAAGGCTTAGGTTGCTGCTGTGTACGAGCTTACCTCAGTTTTCGTAACTGAAGTATTTTGAGTCGCTTAAAAGTAAGCGTAATTTTCTTTGGTGAAAGTTTGTGAATATTCGTTTAAGTGAAAATGTCGTGGAGTTGTCTTACTATTCGAAAACTGTTCGAAGAGTATTCAATTAGTATTCGTATTCGATTCGGTGTCATCACTATTCGATTCGTATTCGATTCGGTTCCAAAATTCAGTATTCGCACACCCCTACTCGACAGTTTTCAATCCTCAGCCAGGATTCATGTGTCATTAAGGCGCGATCACCGCAATCTCGTCGCGTGGCTGTAATAAGGCTTTATGCAATATAGGGAATAAAGTCAGGGGCCCTTGCCCTATCGGAAAAATGGCGGCAGCAAGCGAAGCTTGGCGTGTGTGTGTGCCTGACGTACTAACTTTCTTTCTTTCTTTCCTTCTTTCTTTCTTTCTTTCTTTCTTTCTTTCTTTCTTTCTTGACTGTAACAAGGTGGATAAAATGAAAAAAAAAACAGCAGAAAATAAAAAGAAAGAAGAAGAAAACCACATTTGAAATTTGTGACGACACAGTAACGTAACGGCGTTGGGGTGTCGACGTGAAATTTAAGAAATAATGTTTTATTTTCATTTCTTCCTTTTTATAATGCACATATGATCGCAAAAGATCGTAAGAATAATTTACCATTTTTTATTTCATTATATTCTTTTCACTAAAGGTCACTTTGGCAACGACATCGCAAGAAACTGCGCTCAGCACCATAGAATCTCTTATCGCCTAGAACTTTTTTTTCTTTTTTTTCTTTTAAGTTTTGCGTTCATCGTCCCTTCGAATTATATCGAACTGGAATGATAACGCTCCAGCTGTGTAGTCTGCAAACGTCGGCTGTTCGATCACTAATAGACGTGAGCTGTTTCAATAGCGAATGCTTGACTCTGACGTCACACGCGTCACGCTGAAACACGCCGTGTCGGCTTTGCATGTCGTTAACTATGCAGCATGGGCGGCATAGGCGCTTCGCACACATCCGTTTGATTCTGAAATACAGAAGTATATACTGGACAGGTGGCCGTACGATTTCATTGAGAAACGGGAAACCGATTCAATTCTCGCACTAAACTAGCCGAGTGAGATGTTCTTAATTGTTAATACGGGATGAGTGAAAGGCCGGTTGTGACGTCAGCTGCGATTAACCTGCTACCGTAGCTAGCTGCATATCTGAAAGTTCTCACGTTCAAACTAGTTCTGAGCCAAGGTATGCCCCTGCTGGCTGAAAGAAAACTTGTTCGACCCCGCTAGATGTCGATCTCTCGAATACTGCTCGAACACTAGTTTCTATCGAGATATCAAGTGCAACACATATGGAACATGTTAAGTGATCTCATATGAACACTTATGAACACATGCGGTTCCCATGGCTTCACGGGAGACTGCTGGATAGTGCCGGATGTGTGATATGAGATCCTTTTATTATTATTATTATTATTATTATTATTATTATTATTATTATTATTATTATTATTATTATTATTATTTGTAAAATTATGTCTTCTTTCTGTGAATAATCTGGCTTATCAGGTGTCACGTTATGCGTGCATTTAGTTAACCACTTATACGAAGCATACTATGTGAAGTAAAATGGGTTTTCAGAAGCAATTCCTGGGACAGCTTAGGAAAAAACACATTTTTCGAGCTTAACTTGAGGAGAAAAACTTTAGTAGCTCCACCCTACGAGGAAGATGGTTCATCCTATTCCAAATCGAAGTTTCTCTTTCTCTCCTTGTGTCTAGTGATGCAACGTAGGATATACAAACGGTCATATTATCAAGAAGAAACATACGCTACAAAGTTATCGATTTCCAAAAATGCGCACAGTATATGTGAGGCGTACCGTTACTCGCATAATACCAGCACCTGCTACTGTTGGCTAACTCTTGGCTAATTCTTGCTTGGCTTGTCTGAGTATGGGCTAGCTGTTGAGTACTGCCGGCTAGTTTTGGCTATCCGCTCTTATAACAATGTGATTAAATAGTACACGTCCACTATTGTGCATTTGCATCGTTCCATAAAACGCTTCCCACGATCCGAAGGTGAGCATCGTAACCACTCGGCTATCCAGGCACGCTAGCAGAGCATAGCGTAGCCTTGTAGTATAGCAAGGGTAGTGTAGTGTATAGTATAGCAAGGCTAGTGGGAAAGGGAATTGAGGGTGAAGAGGAGAGATGTGAGGGTGAGAAGGAGGGAAGGAGGAGGGTTGAGAGTAAAGCATAACATTGAAAGAATGAGAAAGAGAGAAATACAGAAAAAGAAAGGGAGAAAAACAAAAAGAGAAAGAAAGAGAGAGAATCAAAGACAGAGAAAGAACAAACTAGAGAGAGAGAAAATATAGAAAGAGCAAGAGAAAGAAATAGATAGATAGAGATAGAGAAATAAATAAATATAAATAACCAGAGACGAAAAAGACATAAAAAAACACAGCGAACAGAGAAAAAGAAAGAGAGCAAGAAAGAAAGAAAACTAAAGAGAAACAAAGCAGGCAGCCCCGCTCCGCACTTCCTTCAGGCTTGGCACCACTAGTGCGAAGCTGCTTAAATTTTTTTTGTGTACGTTTTATTTCAACGTAATCGCCAATTCACGCCGTAACAGCGAATTCACGCCTTTCTCTGGCTTCATTGTGAGTTTTCCTCACGAGGATGTTATGACTATTCGCAATGCCCACGAACTATAGGTGGCGCACCGTCCTTTTCAAGATGGCGCCAGGAGGAGGGTCAACCCGTTCGTTAGCATAGGAACAGATAGGACGTGCGGACGTACGGACCGTGCCACTTTCACCGGATGAAGTCACGAGCTGCGCTGAAATGGATATGAGACTAAAATACTTTCCCAAACCATGGAAAGTGCTAAGTACTCGCCACCTAATTATTTGCTGCGAAGTGAAAGGTTATATTTCAGCTCCGTTATCGTGCATAACGATGCTTGGCGAAATCCTGTGCGTGCTATATACATAAACATGCATGAACTAGAATTGACGTATGAGCTGAACGGCACTCCGAGGTAGTACGTACCGAGCCTGCCTGACGGATTTGCCGCAGTAGTAGGCCGCCAGCGAGTAGCGCCATCGCTGCTGCGCGTGATGATGCCTTGCAAACATAAAAGTGTTCTGTGATAATACCCCGTCGTCATTACTTGCGCAGTCGGAAACGCGGAGTTACGTCTTCAACGGAACACAAGCATTTAACATGCCATTCAGTAGCGCTTGTGTCACAGCCATGCTGAGACTCTAGCCGTGTGTACTTCACTCGCATGTTGCAGGTTCGATCAGCACGATCGAAACATGAATATCGAAAAGAACGCACACGTATGCTTTTCGCAACGTCGAAGAAGTTCGCCGAGAGGCGTGGATTGTGGCCGTGACTGCACGTTCCATCGCTCTAACCATTTCGCTTCGCTGATCGAGCTCGAGCGTGTTGGCGGCATGCGGCGCTCCATAATATCCACAATAATTGTGATACATGCAATGCACAAGAGGAACAATGCTTTTATTTTGATCTCGCTCAAGGATATTATACATTAAATACAATCAAAGTGACTTACGAGCGTGAAAGAACATTAGCGCTCGAGGAGACGTGAAGTGCAACTCGCTCCTCGTGAGTTAGCAGCTGCTGGTTCATCGTCGCTGTCACTCTCGGTGCTTTCACAGTCTTCTACGTCCAGTGAAAAATCCTCGTCGTCAAGATGGTTTCTTTCAACATCACGCTGAAAGCAATCTGAAGAATTTCCTCCGCCGAACGACTTCGACCACTCCGCGTCACCACGTTTACAATTAGAGAGACGTCTGGGCGCGGAGAACGTTTTGCCGGTTTTGCTCTCAGACCGGTCAACAAGCAAATCGCTTGCAGTGTGCTGCCACCTATCAACAAACGTACAAAAACAAGCGGCGCAGCCGCGCAGCGGTGGCTATGAAACCCAACACACTGGCGAAGGACGGCGTGGACGGAAAGCGTTCGCTCCATGAAAGGCGTCGAGCAGACGCGTCCTCGAATGATTGAAACGTCGCTCGCACGATTCGTATAACAGCGCTTTGCTGACAAAGGATAGAGGCCCTATTTTCATGTATCGCCAACTTGAGATCGCTCAGTTATACATGAGGCTGAGCACATCGCGAGCCCGCGCGGCCTCCCTCCCGCGTACAGTGTTATGGGACTCATGCACTACAAGAAACACTGACCAATTATATATGCAAGTAAAACAGGGTGAGCTTCAACTGAATATGTCAGACGATAACATTTAACTTACCTACGTGGCTACAGAAAGCCTCGCGAAGCTGATAGTATGCGTACACTGTGGGCTAGCATTGAAAGCGCGAGTTGCCACGTATTTTCACGAAAACTTCGCGTCTCGCAAGAACGAATCAGATTTCTCGTGTCGCGGAGGGCCCGGTTTATTCACTGATGCAGGGAACATGCAAAGTCGTAGTGTTCCTTTCTTGCCAACGCGTTAACACTGAGGCTAGCACAGCCGAACAAGGGAGCGACTGCATAGTGCCGCCATTTTGTCGTCTACTAACCCTCCTCGAGAGGACGCTCCTGAATTCCGCTCGGTGGCGCGACAGTCTATGGGCATTGCGAATATATAGCGTACTTATTATAGTACACGATAATTATGACTCACACAGAATCGAATTCATTCGTTTCGCTCGTTGCGTTGACAGCCTTGGTGCCGTGGCTTATGAACGAGCATTTGAGAGGTTATCGGTCACTTTCCTGCTCCCACATACACGTACTGCGCGGGTCGAATGTGCGTTCCACATCCGCCCAGCTGCCGTACGTCCGAGCACATTTTTTCCCTCTATAAATAACGTAACTGTGCTGCCGAGTTCGTCACAAAGGGTCGTTCGCTTCTAAAGCCTATTAGGGCGAAAGCCTTAGATGCCTCATCAAACGCGAAAAGTTTGAATTGTTGTGGTTTAACGTCCCAAAACCTGGATATGATTATGAGAGACGCCGTATAGTGGAGAGCTCCGGAAATTTTGACCACCTGGGGTTCTTTAACGTTAATGTAAATCTAAGTACACGGGCCTCTAGCATTTTCGCCTCCATTGAAAATGCGACCACCGCGGCCGGGATTCGACCCCGTGATCTGCGGGTCAGCAGTCGAGCACCTTACCCATTTATTGGGCACTGCTTATAATTAAGCCAGCGATACCCTATGACGGTACGAGCTTTTTCTCTATCTTTAAAGAGTTTACTGCAATTTTGAGGGTGAAACGACAACAACAAAAGCCAGATCCATGAATGGTGCTAGTTGGCAGTATACCAATTCAATTTTCTTGTACTCATTCACTATGATACTCAAGAAACTAAGACTGCCGGATGGCGGCCACGGTACGTATCTCAACTGGTGAACCGATAACGCACTAAAACGACCGCACTAAAACGAACTAAAAGAAAATGAAGGAATCAGTGTGGACGTGGGCTAGCGAGCTCCCGGCCATTTTAGATAACTCGTCTTTTCGCCCGCGTCTACCTTTTCCTTCTTCTTATTTCTATATTCCGAATGAACACGACGATCGCTTTCTCTTGTGCCTTCGGTGGCGGCTTCTCTGTCCCGTTTTCTTGATATTGTGTGCTCGAGCAACTAGCGAGAGGATCCAGCTCCTCGGACCCCTCTCTTTCTTCTCATCCTCTAGTACCTTGTTCGTTTGTCTATATGTTAAACCAACGTCATGCTTGTTCTCGTGCTCTTGTTCAGCGTAATGTCATGTAGACAGAAGTCCACGGCGGCACGCCTGCGCGCCTTTGTGTCAGGCCCCGTCTTTTGTTCGGTTCCGATAGGCCTTCGTCCATGCAGTCGTACACAATGACCTTTCAGCTGAGGGAAGCCCTCAATCGGAGTGTTTCGGATGCGGTGCTGTGTCGTACATATTGTTGTCGTAGCGATACTATAGCTTCCACGTTGTCTTCCTAGCATGGGAGATAAATAGGGCTTCGTGTTTTCGGAGTTTATTTTACTTGAAATTCGGAGGGTGTTTTTCGGAGCTTATCTTCTGGCGGAAATTCGGCGTTTATGGGAGTTTATTTCTAGTAAATCCCCAATTCTCCGAAATTCGAAATTTAATTTTGCATTATTCTTAATACATCAATATCTCAGATCAAGGGATGTCTGAACGCGAAAACATCAGAACACACGAATCGTATCTCAGTTACCTGGGAGTTTTGTACTCACAAACAGATATAAACACAAGCACAAATACTTGAATACAAAACACCTACGTTTGTGCGTATTACAGCCTTAAAGCTTGCTGTAATGGACGCAAACACACTTTACGAGGTCCGTATATTCGACGTCGTCTGGCGCGCCCAAGTGCCGCTAGGGAACCGTATACCGATATGTCTCGCTGCCGGGGGCCCTACATAAGTTGGCGTCTCTCGCTCCGTGCGCGACAAGCCCTTTGTTAAATGTGAGATGGGTGCTTTGTCTTCGAGATACTGTTGATGCGAGGTAAAGTTTACATCGGCCAAGTCGGCCGATGTATCAGTGACCGCTTAGAACATGCCCTTGCGGCAAAGAACGAAACAGGGTCACATTGGGCGTTAAAATCGGAGCTTATATCGGATAAATCCGGATTGTCAAGAATTTTACCGGCGAGTGTTCGTCAGATTTTTTTCTGATTTATCCGAAAACACGGAGCCCTAGAAATAAACGACGTCCGCCTCGGTGGTACAGTGGTTACGGTGCTCAGCTGCTGACCCGAAGGTCGCGGGTTCGATCCCGGCCGCGGCGGTCGCATTCCGATGGAGGCGAAATGCAAGAAGCCCGTGTACTATGCGATATCAATGGACTTCAAAGAAGCCGAGGTGGTCGAAATTTCCGGAGTCCTCCACTACGGCGGGTCTCAGTCATATCGTGGTTCTGGTACGCAAGACCCCAGATATTATTATTGAGATAACCGACGCTCACGGGTGACTGCTGCGGACCGAGTTTGCTGAAGTTGAGCCAGACGGGCCAGTCCACGGACTGGTACGGAAAACGCTAGGCTTGAAGTGAAGCAAACATTAGCAGGTGTGCCATACAGTCGCCATCAGACTTAACCATAACGATACACGTACAGTGGCTTGACTTCAAGAACAAATAGGTGGGCATCAGTGCGATCAAGGACCGAATGCTTTGGAAGGTATATAGACTACGAAGGAACGAATTAAAGAAGTACGCGCATGAATATGACAGCTGTACGAATATGAATGATATGCATTGAACTGTTTCACCAGGCCATTGTGAACACTTAGCCGGCGCTAGAGGAGTCAGAGCTGCTGGAGATGCAGCTGTTATGTTACAGCGGCCGTAATCTATCTATCTAATCCTCTGCCACTGTCTGTTACTGCCTTGGAATTGCGCGCGGAAATATTTGCTTTATTTTGTTTGTTTCCCAAACAAGCGAGATGTCGCCGTGTCTCCAAGACACGAACTAACTTAATTTAATGTAATTTGTAATTATGTAAACCTGACATTTTTCTGAACGTTTAGGGAAATGCGGGGACGCATCGGTGGTGTTGTTTGCTTCGTTCTTGTTTTGTTTTTTTTTCTTTTCTGCGCACAGCGAGTCGACAGTTCGGTCAACGTCTCGCGCGCGCTGACACCAGAGCGAGGTCGAGTTAGTCGAACCCTGTAGAGAAGTAGTGAAACGGGGTGTCTTAACTGTACGTATAGCTTTCACGTGCACAAACGTGGGCTTCGAGTGCAGCCTAATGAAACCAACAGACAATGAAACTAGGGAAAGTATAGGGGTCATTACTTGTATGTTTTAACTATAGCACATTAATCATGACATAAATGGAATGGAATTACAGTGGACGAAAAATCAACTTGCAGCAGGTAGGGACCGAACCTAGAACCTTCAGATAACGCCTCCGATGCTGTACCAATGAGCTACAGCGGCAGTCGCTTTCCCATACACTTTATTGGATATTTATATTTGTGTAATCGTGGGAGTGTCAGCCGGCAGGGCGCGTTATCCGAAGGTTGTAGGTTCGGTCCCTACCTGCGGCAAGTTGATTTTTCATCCACTTTGATTCATTTAGATTTATGTCATAATTACTATACTACAGTTAAAACTTACAAGTACTGTCCCCTATAGCTTCATTGTCTGCTGGTTCCATTAGATTGCGCCTAACAAAAGAAACGAGCCCTCGATCAGTCCCCTTCTTTCGTCCCCTTCGAGTATAGAAACGTGGCACGAATATATGCTAATCCCAATTGCCGGTTTCCTTTGAAAACAAGAAAAAATAAAGATGGAAAACAAGAAGCCTAAACGTAAAGCGATAATCCTGAAAAATAAAGCGTTGTTTTACTTTTTCGTCGAGAACGTGTGGCGACACTGCTGCCGCTTTCAGTGCATCTCGGCGAAGGCGAGTGAAAACAATGCTGCTGCGATTTTTTTTCTTTTTTTTTATTTATCGAAAGACGAGATTGATATGCTTAGTGGCATGTTTTGAAATGTTGTGTTCAGGTGTTCATCGCTCGAAGTTAAGGCTTCACTCCGCCATGCATCAATATACACGGTGACCGTGCCGTTCCGCTGCTGCGTTTCGACAGCTGCGTTTCAATCTTGGTTGGGTGCAGACAGGAAGAATAATAAAAGGAAAAAAAAAGACGCCGCAGAGCTAGTCGTGATTTATAGATGTATTTCTCCCGCGCCTGCTAATGGCCTATAGCAGCAGCGGTAGCACAGCGGTTACGGTTTCGTTACACTATGGTTACACATTCATTTACCTTGCACTGGGTTGCCAACTTGCTTAACCTCTTCGTCCATTCCGTGTCCACGCTTTTTTGAATGCAGGTATTTGTGCACACTAGCCGTCAATTTCTTTTACTCCATATTCCTAAGTCGGCGCTTCTCACTTCGAACGAAGCCTTCATACCACCTTGCACAGCCTCATTTGCGCTTTTTTTCTTTTTTTTTCTTTTTGAGTCCCCAATTTAAATCGGCCCACTGATCTTTCTGTAACCTTCTAACCCCTCAAAAACCTCCCATTTCAGGCGTCGAACTTTATTCCAGAACGTTAGCCCTGGCACCGTTACTACTACACAAGTCCCACGCAGTACCTCATACTCGCTGTAACACCTAAAAGTTTTCCGTGTTAAATTATCGCTGCATTTCGCTTTGCTGTTATTCTCAAATGATCTTGGTGAAGGCCTGCATGGATTTTCCCTTCATTCGTCTATAATGTCTGACTTTGGTAGAGATGCTGACATTTGTGGTCTTTCCGGTAAGTTAGGTAATTCGGTTTTTTTTATGGCGCAAAAGCAGCTGAGGCTGTATGCTGCGCCAGGCACAATTTGTGTTGGGTGCATTGACGTAGCCAGGGTGGTGGAGGGTAAGAGGTTCCACCCCCTCTCTTCCCCCGTCCCATTTCTTCGCAGTTTGCATGTACACACATAGAAACGCACGGACATGCATATAAGAGGCTAGCTCCACCGCCCTTCGAAATAAAATCCTGGCTGCTACCCTGATCGGGCGAGTACCTCACAGTGCCCTGGCCGGAAAGGTAGAAGTGTACCCAGCTGTAGAGCGACACTTGTTGTCTCGCATTTCAAACTGCTTTCATTTCCTCGCTACCTTGGAGACCAGGCGCCGATGCAATTACCTACGGTAATTAAGGGCGCGATTGGTTTTATTTTATTTCGTAAGACCCGTAAACCTTCGATACATCTCCTCCTCCTCCTCCCCCCCCCCCCCCCCCACACACACGCATATACACGCACGTACGCACACACGCTGTTTCTAAAAGTCGCGTTGTCAGCCGCAGTTGGACGCATGGTTTTCGACGGGAATTACGACGCCGTCTCCTGTTACCCTGATACCTGTCTCGTTATCACGAGCTTTCTTTTCTTTTTGTTTTCCTTTCTTTTCTGTCTTCTTGTTCTTTCTTTTTGCGTGCGTGCGCGCTCCACTTTAATCTCTTTCGCCTTCTCACTTCCGGAAAACGTCAAGCAGCGCTAGCGGACGCGGGCTTCAGCCGCCGGCCTGCGCCAATCGCAGTACACGTGCAGGCTTAGTTTGCCCGAAAAAAAAAAAGAAGAAAACACAATTAAATCACGAATAAAGGAAGTAATCGCTAAAAACGAAAATCGAGAACAAGAAGAAGGTAAAGGAAACCGCTGTTTAATTTCCTCCGCGGTCCACACCTCCCGCTGTGCTCTTTTAATCCGGAAACCTGTGTCGTACCCTCCTCTCTCTCTCTCTTTATACGGAAAGGTCGCGTGGTTAACAACTGTTCCTGATGTTACGTCCCGTTAAGCCTCGTGACGGACACATCCGCAACGCTCCCCGTTTTCCCCCGCCCCTTCTTCATTTATAACACTCCATTTTTTTGTTTCTTTATAGTTCCTCGTTCTGTACAGCAGAGGAATTATCGCGTGACGTTCGCGCAGGTTACGAAACAGACTGACCTTTTCAAAACGATGGCGTTTATTCTTTCAGAAAGCTGCGCGTGGGCTGACCATAATAGGCCCAGTCCATATGGAGATTATTCAGGTGGCAATTATAAAGGGTAAGAAGATTGTACTGAAATACTGAAATAAACGATGATAATAACTGGAAACGATGCAGCTGCGTATGTCTTAATCATGGGAAGCTGTCGTCTTATTTTGAGTTGTACTCCGGGCATTAACTTATTTTAATGGAAGTCGGTTGCGAGAGACTTGCATAATATCTATCTATCTATCTATCTATCTATCTATCTATCTATCTATCTATCTATCTATCTATCTATCTATCTATCTATCTATCTATCTATCTATCTATCTATCTATCTATCTATCTATCTATCTATCTATCTATCTATCTATCTATCTATCTATCTATCTATCTATCTATCTATCTATCTATCTATCTATCTATCTATCTATCTATCTATCTATCTATCTATCTATCTATCTATCTATCTATCTATCTATCTAAACTTCAATTCATAAATGTATAACTATCGACCTGTCCCCGAACTGTCTATCCGCTTATCAGTCGATCTACCCATCCATATATGTATCTGTCATATCATACCAGGCGTGTATATGCCACGGCACGCATAGTACCGATCAAATCTCGTGAACGCCGACGAAGTTTCCTCTGCGATGTCGTGTATCGTCATGGGCGTGAGGGGGGGGGGGGGGCTCAAAGGGAGGCTGCGCTTTCCCATCCCTATGGGATGGGAAAGCGCAGCCTCCCTTTGGTCTTCACTTCTCTGTGGTTCCTTACCCAAAGAGTGGAAGAAAGCTAAAGTTATTCCCATTCCTAAAAGCGGCAGTACTGACAATGTAGCAAACTATCGGCCGGTTTCAATTACTAGCACTTGTTCAAAGCTGCTTGAACATATAGTCTTGAAACATCTATTAAGCTATATAAATGAACACAGTTTATTATCTAACTGCCAACATGGTTTTCGACAAGGTTTATCTACAACATCCCAGCTCGTCGAATTAGTCCATGATCTTTCGAAAACAATCAACTCTTGTGCACAGACGGATATGATTTTCATGGACTTCGCGAAAGCTTTTGATAAAGTATCTCACGGTAAATTGCTAAGAAAAATTGATGTTACGTTCCAAAACCCTACTATTACAAACTGGTTTTCATGTTATTTTCATTCTCGTGAACAATATAGTGAAATTGGTGGCACTAAGTCTCCAGTTTCAGCTGTAAAGTCGGGAGTACCCCAAGGTAGTGTTCTGGGACCACTTCTTTTCCTTTTATTTATAAATGATCTCCCGAATGAAATAGACGTTTCTATCAGGCTCTTCGCAGATGATTGCATCATATACAAAAAATAGACACAGTGAATGATCAGGTAAAATTGCAAGAAAACTTAGAGAAAATAAGGAAATGGTGTGAAGAATGGCAAATGGTGCTAAACCCTCTAAAAACTGTAGTTATGACAGTCTCTCGAAAGAAAAATTACTTTAACTATACGTATTATATTAATAATCATGAACTTAAAAGAGTTGAACAACATAAGTACCTTGGTTTGATTTTTACGAGTGATCTTCGCTGGAATCATCACATAGATTATGTATGTGCAAGGGCCAACAAGTCTCTCTAGTGTCTTAGGCGCCATTTGCAACGCAAGAAACAAAATGTTTAGCCTACAAGACGCTTATTAGACCCATCATAGAATATGCTAAAATTGTATGGGATCCTTTCTCTGTTGCCAACATCTCGAAAATTGAAAAAATTCAGCGTCTAGCAGTCCGGTTTATATTCAATAAATATCGTTGGACGGACTCACCATCTCAACTGTGTGCACTAGCCGAGCTACCCACGATTCAGGCTCGAACTAAATACGAGAGACTTAAATATCTTTACCTGATTATTAATCATCATGTTCATATAAGGTATGCCGACTATTTTGATATTCTTCGTCGTGAAACCTCTAGACATCGCCATTCAATGTTCATTCGTGCTCCTGCGGTTTACACTGATTCTTTTAAGTATAGCTTCTTCCCACGAGCCATTAAGGATTGGAATTCTTTGAGCGAAGAAGCCGTTTCATGCTCATCTGTAGATTTATTCTTAAAACACATAGATCACATTCTCATTTGTAGTTAACAAAGCTTTATTTGTCTGTACTTGATGTAGTGCGTTTAATCTTATTATCTGGTTGCGTTTTCTTGGTGTACTTCATTTTGTCCCTTTATCTGTAAGTTCTGATTGTACATGTTAATTATGTTCTGATTCTACAATGATTGTTATGTTATTATGTATTGTTTTCCACTCCTGTTATAGCCCTTTGTAAGGGCTGACAGTATCTGTAAATAAATAAATAATAAAAATTTCGGATATTTTTCTATGCAGTCGTAATAAGCTACACAGCTTGATCAGCAGGTTCTTCATATCCGCGTGAAACGCCCTTCAGGATTGCTAGACACCTTTGTTAAGAGCATAGCGCTGCGATAAAGAAGCACAGGTCCTTCAGTGCATACACTCGAACCTATTGCGCGAATGAATACGAGCCTCCGATAAGGATAGATATGCTGGCGAGCTTTTATCGAGTACTGGGCTAGACTATGGGCCAATTAATTTCGCATTCTTCTCGATAACATTGGGACGTTAAACCCCAACAATTATTATTATCGATAACATACTCCTATGCGGCGCAGATACAGCGTTGAAACAGGATGGATGACACTGTGTGCTCGGTGTGCTCTTTCGTGCAAGTTTAGAAGTCCTTGCTTTTCGATAACAACGTGTTGTCGAAAACGGGGTTTTTACCGAGCTGCGCGTGCATGCATACTCGCTGATATGCATAAGGAGAAGGCTCCTCATATAATTAATAACCTATAGCGTGTGTAACGGTGTGTGGCCGATGCAGCAGCTCACAAAGCGCCGCACATATTGCGACAGATATTGAGAGCTATGCGGTATCGCTTCGAGCACATCTGGGTGCGCGAGATCTTGCGTTGAAAGGACTCAGGTTCGACCCATTGTCGGGCACTTATTATTTTTTTGTCACCGGAAACACCTTTAATGGGGCGAAATAGGAACAAACCAATAGCGTGACTATATATAACACATCTCTTTAGCCTGATCATACGTTACCTAACCTAGCATAACCTAATTTGGTGCTAAATAGGACGCATTGCTAAGCCTGGAAATATAATTTAAGCTTATGCCAAGAACAGAGGCATTCCAGCCTATTGCTTTTGGTTATTTTTTTACGCCACGTATAGGAGGCGAACTCAGGTCTATATATATCAAAGTCCCCATGTAAGTAACTGTTTCTTTTTTTTTCTTTGGAGGGCCACAATAGGGAAGATGACGTGTGGTTTTCGTAGACGAAGCTTATATGCATGTGCATATATATTGGATTCTTTGGGTGCATCGAGCGCATGTCGCTAAAAGTAACAAAGTAATATATGCGTATGCGTATGTATGCACGTTTTCCTTCTCTTGTTTCCTCGACACATTTGCAGGGCATTGTGCTCGCGCCGATATTTTGTGACTAATTCGTTGCACACCTTGCGATAACGTTTTTTTCGCTGACAAGCAAGGAAGATAAATATAATTAATTATTAATTAGTCATTTTTTAAGTTTTACGAGCCATAACGATTACATGACTGTGAGGTGCGCCGTACTGTGGGGCTCAGGATTAATTTCGACCACCTGGAGTTCCTTAACGTTCAGCTGAATCTAAGTATACTGGTGTTCTTGCTTTTCGCGCCATGGAAATACAGGCACCGTGGCCGGGTATCGAACCCGCGTCCTCGGGCATAGCAGTGCGACAACTCTAAGATACCACGGCGGGTGAGTAGCCAAAGGGGTCAACCTTTCATTTTACACCATGTTAACAAAATGTAAAAGAGAAAGACGAATATCAATGCTCGTATTCACAAAAACGTCTTACGCTAAAAACTTTCGCAAGAGAATATTTCAGCCAATCACGATGGGGGACATATCGTTAACGAAGGCTGCTGACCAATGAGAAAACGCACTTACGAAAGAGGTGTTTTATGAATTCGGCCCGGATATTTCAAGCGCGAGCTTCGAAGTAACGACTTTCTTGTGTATACTACGTCGCGAGCCCGCGGAATTCGGAGAACGTCGGAACAGCCTTTGCAGAGTCATCTCGAAATCATTGCGCACGAGGGTTGAGTATGCGGCTTCCGAAAAAGCAACTCACGCGGATGTGTCTGCGCATGCGCACGCTAATAAACACGGGAAACGGCGCCCCGCTGCCGAAATCCTACAGACGGGAACACGTGTTTCGGTGACCGCGCTGCAGTGTTTATATCGTCCAACTTCTTCTATGCGGGTCACGCGTTTCTCGAACGTTTATTTGTTGACTCTCGCGTGGACGGGAGCGCGCGCCGTCGCTCTCTTTCTTTTTAAACAATACCGCGAACGTTTAGTTAAACCTATAGCTCAACGGGCAGTGCACGGCTGCTTGTTTATGGCCGCGCGCATGCTCGGTTCGTGGCAGCTGGGATCCTTTCGTCACAGCCTGCTTTTACACATTAGCCTCGTAAGCCCCGCTGCTTCATTTAGCAAAAGGCGCGGCGCTGTGCTACTGGCAGTGGCCTCGTTGCCTGCTTGGACGAGCCTCAGAAGAAGACAGGTTTACGTTTAACAGGTCTCGAAGCACACCGGCACACAGACAAAAGATTGCAGAAGAGGAGAGAGTGCCATGCTCCCTGCATGCTTGCGCTGCGGAGGCCGCTATGCGATGTAGAAACACTCGCCTGTATCGTACGTCGAGGGAGACGGTAAATAAACTCGGTTGGTCAGAATGAATAATGATTCTGGAGCCCTACACTACGACATGCCTCATAATAATATACATTTCGACATGCTAACCTATTCGCTCCCCCCCGCACCGTACACTTATGTGACTTTTTAAATATATAGCTTCATGTGCTCTGAAGGGAATTCAATTGAAGGTTAATTACCGAATATCCTTGATATGATCCACCGAGAAATGACAGACCGAGTTGTGCAATGTTACGCTCCATGAGATCTCAAAGAAATGTCTAAAAACGCACGGCTGGCGAAATATTGAATTATCATTCCGTCGACACACTTCGAATCTCCTCCTCTCCGTCGCATCCCCCTCCCCCTCTCCTCCACCACCCCCTTCCTAGGGAGATAAAAAAAAAGTTAGCACGCTCGCTCAAGTGAATTCAACTAAACTTTCATTACACAACGTTACGATGAGAAACCATTTACTTGACAATACCGCGAACTAGATACTTGACAATAAAGGGTTGAATTGCGCTATATTACATGCTGCATCGAGACAATGAATGAATCTGTCCAAACAAGCAAGCAAACAAACGACCAACCAATCACATATGCTGGTACTCGCCTAGGCGTGCGCAGAACTTTTCATTAGGGGGCGGGGCAAACTTCACCGCAGCCCCCCCGACACCCCTCCTCTCGCCCATTGGTCTAGTCCGAAAGAAAACGGAGGCCGTAATGGATGTAAAACTGAAAATGAAGCGATGACGTGCTTCTCACAAAGGCCTGCCATTCGCCCCCGGCTTTCCGGGGTAAAGGTGGGAAGTAAGACCTTTGAATGTCACATCAGGGATCCTCGGCCGCCATTATCGTCAAAAAAACACGCTTAGCCGTAACCATGCGCATTAAAAAATGACGTGTAAGGTCCGATTTAGTACAGGTATGGGGCAGAATTGGCGCTTCCCCCCCCTCCCCCCGCCACCCTCGTGCGCACGCTTATGTCGGCGCCCCATTCTACGGGGCTTTCCCCCACTCTTCTTTTATCTGACATCCGTCTCCGTTCTCGATCGTGCCGCGTCGCTTGCGCGAGCTTCTCCTATCAGCAGCCGCCACGCGACGGGTTCCGGACAAAGAGACTGCTTGCTGGACACGCTGTATTATCGTTAGAAGAGATTCTTGTTTGGAAAGGATGAAGAGAGTGGCGGAAAGAGTGGAGAAGCAACGTTGACTCGGTTTTGACGACGTCGAAATGAGAAAGAAGGGGGACGTTATATGCGAGGCTCCAAATCCGGCTGCGTTTGTGGGGCGGGGGGCACGTGCAGGTCATAAACACGTCGCAGGTCAAAACACCTCAAAATCTTACCTGTGCCGTGGGAATACCCTCCGACCGGTAACTGCAGGCATGCGGCCGCGGCGCTATCTTTATGTTCGCTACGGCTTAGCTCTTAGTCGGGTGTATATGTCTTCATCTTTCTATCTTTCTCTCTCTCTTTCCTCTCCATCTTTAATCTCCCCCACCCTGTCCCCATGTGTAGGGTAGCAAACCGGTTGTCCCATACTGGTTAACCTCCCTGCCTTTCCTTCTCTATTATTTATTTTCTCTCTTCTTCATTGCCTGGTGTTTGATATGAGTCGTGGACAGATGATATGAGAGGAGAGAGAGAGAGAGGCCGAAAGCAGGGTCATCTGTACTAGAAGTGGCGGGGTGCATCGTCTTCTTTCCGGAACCCACGCACCGTCTTGTTCGTATATCCGAGTAGCTTGATAATCGGAGACCATTGACGAACAATAAATAATACATTGAGTGAATCTGCATTACCCACTATCGTTTGTATACGACGAACAAAGAAACCCTTTAGTGCCTCTTCGTTTATCGCACATTCGGTGCAGATGTACGGAGCTCTGTCGTCGATAACGCATGAACCGGATACGGATCGTTCATTGACATCTCGGGGTTACGTTTCTTAGGTGCATCATAAAATACCCTTGCATAGCTTAGACTCGCTGCGACCGCTGGACAGTCTTAGCCACTAACCAGTTTCATCAGCAGTCGTCATCGATTGTCCATTCTGGATCTTTGTGGTGATGAAAGTCGTAAGCATGGTCGTTATGGTATTGTAAAAACTTTATTTGGTCCAAAGGGTGCGATCCGATACATCCGACCGAAGCGGACGACTCCCACGTCGGTACGGGAAAGCAAAGGCCCTCTGCCGCTTCGCGGGCCCTTAGGGCAGCTGCTGATCTTGAGATGAGATATGTAAGTCAGGAATGCAATGGTTACCTAGCTCTTGACCACATGCTCTGGCGGTGCTCCGCGCTTTTCGGGGACGAAGACATTACAGAAGAGAAGTCGTCGTTACGGTAAGGGAAAGAAAAATGATGGCGTATATTTCTAAGGCAACGTGAACTTTCGTGTAGTGTGAGACCAATTTACTGAAGTGAGGCAGAGGTAGACAGAGGGTATGTACTATTCTGGCGCATTGTAGCGTTGTAGTAGCGTTGTAGTAAAGCTCGTCTGACTGATTATAGTGACAAGGAATAACCATCATTAGCCAACACAAGCCAATATTAGCCTATGCTGCTTACCAGTAATCAAGCAGTGGCCCTGGAATGCTGGAATTAAGGCGAAAGCCTTATACACCTCATAAAACGGTAAAAGTGACCGTCGTCGTAGTCGTCGTTAGAGTCCACATGAATGACACCAAAATTATATTCATAATCATCGAAGATGATGTCGATTATCATCATCATCTTGATTGTTCCTGTGATCATCTGATTGTTCCTATGGGAGGATTCGAAGGCGAAAGCCATCCCAGGCGGTTATCACCAGCATCATCATCACCGAAGAAGAAGATGACCAGATAGCCACACCAGATGGCTTTCGCCTTCGAGTCGTCCGAGGTGAATGCACTAGGAACCCTGTGTGAGAGAGAGAGAGAAATACGAAGAGGAAAGGAAGGGAGGTTAACCAAGCTTTGGCTCGGTTGGCTACCCTACACTTGGGGTGGGGGAAAGGGGAATAATAGAAAGGAAAGGGTA
This sequence comes from Rhipicephalus sanguineus, assembly GCF_013339695.2. NCBI lineage: Eukaryota > Metazoa > Arthropoda > Arachnida > Ixodida > Ixodidae > Rhipicephalus > Rhipicephalus sanguineus. The sequence continues at coordinate 21,887,233 of NC_051179.1, forward strand.
GAGAAGAAAGAAGAAGAGTAAGAAAGATATGGATGAACAGCGTGAAACTACACAACACGAAATCGCGCTGTTACTTCACAGGCGCTCGTGAAGTCCGGTGGTCCTCAAGAAACACAAGAGGGCTTTCGTGGCTTTGTGTGTCCAGTGGCCTCTCACTGCTCTCTATATAAAGTCCGCAACGGCTTGTTAATGGGCCCTTCTTTCAAAATTTAACCGTGTAGATTATACTTAATCGTGGTTATAATTTTATATACGTCATTCACACGCAGTTTCCTTCCCGAATATTAGACCTCAAAATTTTGTCTTCCAGCGGAATCCAAGAACTGCTTTAGAAAACCCTACTTTACTTCCCATATGAGAAAAAAAATATCGACATAAAAACACAATGAACACGTTAAAACGCAGCGCAGCAGACTGACTTTTATTGTGCTGCCTGAATGACATACCCGGCTGTGGCCGATATACAATACACCTTTGATAAGCTGCGTAGCGTGGCGCTTCGTGTATCTGCCAACCGGCCGCTTCCTGTCTGTCAGTGTTCGCGCAAGTTTCGCGTGGATCGACGCTGGCGTCTATTTCCTTCTTCCGCGTTTACTTCGCTTCTTAATTAACGTGGCGTTAGATTAACTGTCACACGCGTTTTTGAATAGGATGGTCTCGGTTTCGCATAGTATGTGATCCGACGTGATACGGATGACACTTAATTGCACACGCTTCCCTACTCATAAGCGGGCTTCGTGAGGATTGAAAAATCTCGTCTGCTTCACTTCTCACTGTTGATGATGATGATTAGTGGGGTTTTGTGGCGCAAGGTCCATGGGTGGCCAAAGAGCGCCATGTCTTTTATGTGGTGCTAGCGATGACCGATGGTTGCAATGACGGTGTATTATGGCTGTATAGAGGCATAAAATCACGCGCTATATGGAAGCGTAAAAGGTGTGTAAAGAGTATAAAATTATTATAGTGATACGCGGTGTGTTGTCTATGGGTGTGGAATGAATAACAAGTGAGCACGGTATCTACAAGTGAGAGATGGGGAAATAGCACGAATGCCTCCTCAACGCATTTGACGCCAAAGGCAGGGAGGCAGGTGCATTCTGTAGTGTAGCTACCGTAGCAACAACCTCTTTTCAGAAGTCGTGCTACGGTTTTCCTGGGTATATGACATGAAAGTTACCGACTTCTTTTAAAAACGCCAACAGTGACTGATATTTAAAAATTGGTTCCTTGCCTATTAACAGCGATGGGTGAAGTGGAAATTGCTCTCGGTATGGTAATAGGAAGTGTTTTTTTCTTAGAGGATCTAGTGCACTGCATTGAATGAACATGTGAAGTACAGTGAGTTGTTCACCACATTTCTCACACAGAGGTGGATCACCACCGGACAAAAGGTATGAATGTGTGCTGTGTGTATGTCCCGTTCTTAACCTGGTAAGTGTTACTTCTGTGTGGCGTGACTTGGACACTGGTAGCCATTTCGCAAGATGTGGCTTGATGAGATGCAGGTTATTTTCCGTTTGCCTATCCCATAATCGCTGCCAATAATACCTGAGCTTTCGTTTAAGCACGGGTTTCAGGTCAAGTGCAGGGACTGCTTTGGATGTATTGGCGGCGGCGTGTTCGTGGGCGGCAGCAGCTAGCTGGTCCTCCAACACGTTTCCTTGGATCTCGCGGTGCTCTGGCACCCAGCACACTGCGACATGCTGTTTGCGTGCGTAGAGCGGGCATAGGAGTGAGTAGAGGGAGACAAGGAAAGGGTTTATGTGCTTTTTCATAGTTTTCAGGACTTTTACGACGCTCAGAGAATCCGTGTATATGACTGCGCGTATTAATTTTAATCCCTTAATGTGTTTAACGGCCACAAGTATCGCATAAGTTTCTGCTGTGAAGATACTTGAATTAGGGTGCAGAATACCGGAATCGGAAAAGGATGGACCAACGGCTGCGTGAGACACAGAAATATTGGACTTTGAGGCGTCGGTAAAGGATTCCGGACAAGGGTATTTGAGCTGTAGTTCGAGGAAGTATGTACGGATATGTGCGATAGGCGCGTGTTTCGTAACTTCCACAAAAGATGCATTGTAATCTATAAGCTGCCACTGCCACGGCGGTAGTTGTTATAGCGAAAAACTCACTCGCTGTTATAGCGAAAAAATAAAATAAATCTACGACAGCTTCGCACTAGTGGCGCCAAGCCTGATGGAAGAGCGGAGCTGGCTTTCTTTCTTTCTCTCTTTCTTTCTTTCTTTCTTTCTTTCTTTCTTTCTTTCTTTCTTTCTTTCTTTCTTTCTTTCTTTCTTTCTTCTTTCTTTCTTCTTTCTTTCTTTCTTTCTTTCTTTCTTTCTTTCTTTCTTTCTTTCTTTCTTTCTTTCTTTCTTTCTTTTAAGGACTCTTAATGAAGTTTGACCAACCAACCTTCCAACGAATATGAACGCCCAACAAAAAGCACAATTTATCGATCCTCTATATACACAACGCTGCACAGGAGCACTGGTACGTAGCGCTGTCCAGCAGTAATCTGAAAGGTCATTTGTAGCTGACCGACACGACTTATGCATACCAGCTGCTAGCAGTCCTATCAAAAGGCCCAAAAACAATAGGCTTCGATAATGTATGACTTTTGAGAAAAATGAAGCCCTCAAGAGGACTGTCGAGTATTGTATCTCAAACGGTTCTCAATACATCTTCCGATTCTGTTGACACATGGGCTTTTCGATACAACGCACTTAGATCCTTGTCAATTGCTTCGGCGTCGCGCTGCTATCTCGCGATATGTTACCCTCGTCACATGATGATGGAGCTACATACTTACTTTGATTGTGGTTGCGGGATCGATTCCCGCTGAGGCGAGGGAGAAATCGGCTGCGATAGCTGTTGAATGGAGGAGGCTATTATAAGGCGCGCTAACACAACGTGTGCCTAACCTCTCAGTTAAAGAAAAAGGCAGTCCGTGAGATGATTGAAGCCGAAATGAGTGAGCGGTTAAGACGCACATTGTGTTAGCACGCCTTCCGTTAGTTTATCTGGAAAGGAACTTGCGTTCCTTCGTGCCGATTTCCGATAGTTCGCAGTCATGCCTGTGTGACATGCGCATTCACCTCGTCCAACTCCGTACACAAGCCTTCCTCTGCTGTTTCAAATAAACATTTGTTGATAGCGCTCGCGTCGTCTTGCTTACTCCGTTCCTGTCTAGATGTGCGCCATTCCACTTACTCTAATATGTCTTACTGTAAAAGCGGAGCTGCACTACAAACAATAATATACAAAGTAGGCTTTGCAAAACAAACAGACGTAGAAGTGGAACTGTATCTGCATGTAATAGTACCTGTAAGAGTTGATCTACAAATATACATTGTACTCCTCGTAAACAAAAGGATGCAGTAGTTCAACTGTACTGCGTCTCACTCTGCTAGCGGAGCTGTACTGCCAACGATACTATACGGGTCACTCTTTATAAGCAAACTAATGTCCTAGTGAAGCCCTACTATTTCTCACTGTAATAGCGCACAAACGTACCGTACGTGTCGTGTTGAAAAAGAATGGAGAGACTGCAGCACCGGCATCCGTTTACAAATAATGTACGTATACAAGCAGTATATTGCCCGCAGTTGCTATGGATACAGTCGGCCATTTCTGTTTCCATGAGAGTATTCGTGCGTGCATTTTTGTGTGGAGCCCCGACCCGTCGTTCAGTCGTTCACAGGCAGCCTTGACCGCTATGTTTGTCAAGACTGTACAGCAGCTTGCAAAAAAAAAAAAAAAAAAAAAACGTTCTCGAGCTGCGGTGCCCGTCTGCGACTCAAGGCCTCTCACCTCACGAGCAGTACGCTGGTATATCACGACTCGCGCGTACCTTGCCCCACTTGTGGTCCTAGATAACATTGTTCGTCGCCGAGGGGGGGGGGGGTCGACCTGATAGACGGGAGTATAACACAGTCAGCACGGCCCGCAGAAGCGACGGGCATTCCTCCGGCACGTGCAGATCTCTAAAAGTATACGCGACAAGCAAACACGCGCATATGAAGCGGCCCATGTCGCCACGTATATCAGAGAAGAGAGCAAGTTGGGCCAGTCGGTTGATGTTAACTATTCAAAGGCATACTGCGCTATAAGAAACAAGGACACAGAAAAAAGGGGGGGGGGGACAACACATGCGCTGTTCTAATTCAACACATGTTCTAACGCATGTGTTGTCCCCCCCTTTTTTCTGTGTCCTTGTTTCTTATAGCGCAGTATGCCTTTGAAGAATGAATATATCAGAGAAGACTACGGTGATGCAGTTGCTACGCAGATGAGACAATCACAGAATCGTGGACACTTAGACAGTGTCGCGGCCACGGTGTTATACCGACTCTGATCACAGTGTGTGACACGGCTCATATTTTTTTGGCCTCTGACGTCAGTCATTTTGACCCTCGCTCCTGCTGAGTAGACGTGCGCATGCATGCTCACGCCGTTTGAGAGAGCAGGATTGCTAAGCCTGACGAAGCCTGCCGTGGTATACTGGTGTTTTCTTTTCGCGTCTGCTTGAAGACCGTGGTCTGCGTTTGTGAAGTGCTGCGTGTGATGTGATGTGCTTCGTTCACGGAATGTTGTACACCTGCAAGCTCTCCCAATGGAGCAGTGCTGTGGGCCCAAGTGTCGCCGATATTGGCGATGTACCGAAGGTTCGAGTGGTTTCATTCTCCCAAGGCGACCAAAAAGAGAAATGAGAGCGTGCCGTTCATCGGGATGACATCGATATGCATTCTCTCCGTGATTCAAAGGTATGTGTAGTCTATGCTACTTGCTTTTCAGATGTTTTAAAGGCATCACCTCTAACACGTTCAGTTATTTCGATAAATAATGCCGTGTGCACTTCTGACTTGTTAGCGCGCAAGCCTTACATAAGGCACATTTAGCTGAGCGTGGCAGACGCTCACCCCCGCGATGATGTAGCGTCTCTTGAGAGTGCATAGATTTCCCGTTTTTGACGAGCGGCGTCTTGCCGAGACGCGGTGAGCTTGGCTGCTAAATGACGGCGAAACGAAGTAGACGCACCTTCATGCTCCAATCAAGCGACTTCACAAGCGGTGCGGGAGATGCGTTTTGCGTTCCGCTGCTCGCACCCCGATCTCATAAAAATTGAGCAATAAACGCGCGTGGCAGTATATTCTCAGAACAGGGGTTTTTTTCCTTCAGGGTCGGTAAACGCTATTTGCACGTAGCACCGCGGGCTTCTTTTGGCTGAGAAACGCTAAGCAGTGGCGATGCGTGGCGTCGTGCATCTGTTTTGTATAGTGTGCCTCGATGTGTGCGCACAAAACGCGCAACAAAACGCGCATCAAGGCACCCTAGTTTTGTATACATAGTATTTCTGACCGGTGCTCCGACGACTTTTTGCGGTATTATAATTATGCGCCAGTCTCGCAAGCACCTTCGCCTAATTTGTTTCCTTGAAATGTGTACGGCTGCAAGTCAGCTGAATTGGGATGCCTGTAGACACCTCATAGATTTTGTTGTTTTGTAACTGGGCAAATAAGTATCACAGTGGAGCGGAAAGCCTGTGATAAACCGCTTTCTTAAATGGTTTTCAGGTGTGTGAGCTCGATTTCAAGCCAGAGCACTTAAGGACGACTACCAAGTACACCGATCCAAGAACCGGCAGGACAGTAGTAGCTCCTATGGGGGCTACTCAGCTGACTCTGGACCTCTGGACGCAGTGCCGACAATTTTTCTCGTTTACCAAATAAATAGAAACAGTTTCTGCACATCTTATGGGACAGTGTGACGTGTGTGCGTGTGTGTGTGTAAATAAAGAATGAGTATGAATCAAACTTGCCTTATTTATTTCGTCACTTTTCGGGGCCATCAAACTTCGCATTTATAAATCGGTCACATTTTCGATAGCGCACATTCTTTCGCTTACAGACCAATCACCAAAGACTCTAAAGCGTAACACATTCCTTAAGCCAGCGCCAATCCGACGCAAAAGGCAAAATAAGCTGTTACGCATGTAAAACTAGCGCGAACGCTTTATCATTTCATAGGAGACTTTTATTTTGTTGTGGTTGTTATTGTTGTTAAGTGCTGTAGAGGCACTGGTGACACACTATATAGGACCGCCATTGATATATCTATTTAATGCAAGTTATCTGAGCTCCTTTTAGATGTTCTCCTGTGGCCTCGAGCATGGACTTTGGCAGGGGGGTGCAAAGGGGCCACTTAACACCCCCCCCTCCCCCCCGTCGCCGCGATGCAACACGCCTTCTAATCACTTCTAAGCGCATTTCCACACTCATCAGCGAACGATAGTCATATTTTATCTAGCACTAGGCAATCTTAGCCGACTGTTAGCCAACACAAGCCAACATTAGCCATTATTTAGCCACTGCTGCTATATGGGAGTAAACACGATAGCTAGGTTAGAAAAGCGTCCACTCTATACAAGATGAGTGCGCTCGGAAATTATCGTCGACGTGATTATATATCTCGTTATAGAAAGAGGTCCAAGAAGACGTTGTCTTCTGTATTCATATTCACGAACGAGGGCTCTGTTCAATTGGCTGACAGAATCGAATTGAAAAAACGTTCGATTGGTTATCCAAATATTTCCAGTATTACGCGAATACATAATCGTTAAGCCACTGCGGCGGATTACCGCTTGTATAATCCGTATATCCTGTGCATACGCGCACGCATATTGCACGCCACGAAACCGTATGTCGTCTTCATTCCGTACTTCCGTAACCTGTTTGTAGTGCGGTCAGCCACACATATTGATGTACTTGGTAATGCGCGCCAGTCATACGGAAACAAATAGTTTGTCGTTGTTGTTATCAAACGCATTGTTTCCTGTCGTTGTTGCCTCAGTACCTGGCTTCATGGACCACCTATGAAAATAAATGTTCTTTTCATACTTTTGTTTCTTCATAATACGGTTCGTTTTTTATTTAGACGTGAAAGCGCGAGGAGGTAGGCTTCCTTAGAGCGATTGTTTAAAAATTTGCTCAACGCGATTCGGTAGTCGGCTCTGACATAGCCTGTACCTCCCCGTCAGGGGCGTAGCCAGAAATTTTTTTCAGGGGGGGGGGGGGAGTGAGGGGGTTCAACCATACTTCATGTATATGTTCGTGCGTGTATGTATACACATGCAAAATAAAAAAAAATTGGGCCCTTTCTGGTTGAGCCAGTGCTCTTCGTCTTTTCATATCCGCACAAATGAGTAATGAAACCGTCTGGGATCCACTTTCTGTACCTGTAGTCTCGTTCGAACAATCGCTAATACATTGCACGCCCGAAGATACACAGCGGAATACACCGCGTACTCCTCAGTGGCGGAGGCGGAAACCAGGGCCATCGCGCTGGCCATACATACCGCTGAACGTAAAGGACATGACAGCACCATCGTCACGGACTCTCAGGCAGCCTGTCGTCTCTTATTACGAGGCAGAATTCCCAGTGGATGCCGTGGTTTAATAAAGCATCGCGTCAATAACGACCATACAATCTTCTGGTGCCCGGCTCACGCAGGGTTGGAGGGAAATGAGAGGGCGGATGCCGCGGCTCGTGCATTAACTTTCCGAGCACAGGCTCTGGCCCCCTCAGCAGATTTACGAACGCCCGCGCCTTCTGACACCTACAGCCCCACAATCGCAAAAGACCTGCTTGCCCATCAGCGTTTTACCCGACAAGTATACGCCCCTCCCGACAAACGCCTAACAGGAGAGGAGGCAATAAATTGGAGAAAAATTCAAACTGGGGTTTATCCCCACTTAAAGAGATTACACGCCATGTTCCCTACGTGCTATCGAAGTTTCTGCCCCTGGTGCGGAGGAAGCCCTACACTCTACCACATTACCTGGGGCTGCTCTAAACACCCCCCACACCTGACACACACAGGCACGATACCAACACACACGTTGGAGCAGTGGGAGGCGCGACTGTCCAGCTCAGACCTGGCCGATCAGCAAGCGCTGATCGACCAGGTTGAACGGGCGGCCAAGGCCAGTGGGGCCCTCGACTAGGGTTCCCCCCAAAAGAATTTTTTTATTGTAAATAAAGTTTATCTCTCTCTCTCTCTCTGTGTACTCTTTCTGTGTGGCCGGGCCCACGGCCGAAACGTCAAATAAAGCTTCTTTTCACTTGTGCGTCAACACCTTGCTTTTGCTATTACTCCCGGATCCGGCGACACCTTTCCTCGAGTAAGCCATGCCAGTTGAGCGTATTATCATAGTCCTTCAATACTTTGAGCTATTGAGGGACTACTGTATTACTAAGTTAACCCATGTATGCCCAAACTTAAAAATGACAAAACTAATGTTTTTTTTCTTTCACAAAAAACGTAGTTTTACCCTCAAAAGAAAGCACAAGTTCTTTATTTACTACAAGGTAAACGCAACACTAGTTTTCAAGCCGTCCTATACATATATAGGACACTGTGCATTAGGGGTGCTATGTGCGGGTGTGGTAAGCCTTGAAAGATTTGACGTGCACACTGACATTGCACTTCTTCCTCTCCATGACGTCTTTCACACAGAAGCGCGGTCGGCACGTGGTAGCATGAAAAGCAAGCAATATCTAGGCTTGCACACGTTGAGAATGAGGCCTGCTTGATGTGCTGTAGGTGACGCTAATCATCAGCTAAAGAAACAGCGATGTTAGAGTGCATGTAGGACACTGGGCTTATATGGGTTAAGAACGACACTGCATTTCGGGTTGTTCATGTCTACTTAGATTTCACGTGCTTGCCCGCCGGCGGACAGTTAGGCGATTTTTCAACTCGCAGAGGTTCAACTCGAAGAGGTTAACGTCGCGGAGCTCCACAAATCGCTGGCAAGTCGCCTAAGATGCTTCGCTTCACGAAGAAGTAGGGGGTGTGAATGTAATCACGCGCGTGAGCTCTCTATCATGATTCATCTTTACTGTGTCGTCATCGAGAAAGTTTTCGATTGTTCGATTGCACTGTGTGCTAATGAAGGACAACCACGGCAACCCGTCCATCTCTGTTTGCCTCCCGACTCACCTGTTCACTTGGAAAGTTACAACTTCGCAACCCGACAGAGGTCGCGATAAGAATCGCCCGTACAATGTGCGACGATGCTACGCCACGATCGAGCAGCACTCTGTACTTCAGCGATACCTTTGTCGTATTTCGCTGAAACGCTGTGATTAGTCCTTCTCAATTGTCGATAAGAGCAAGAGCCTACACATAATGGTGGCCTTGTGGCCTATTCTGCAACTTGTCGTTTCAAAAGAGCTTCGCATGGCTGTCCGCGAACACTGAACAACATGTGAACGCACAGTAAGCACAACGTGAGCTACGTACGTGGGGAAGGGAAATATGCAAACCGCAGATCGAAGCCATCAGTTATCGTGGGTTGGAAGGATTCTTTCCTGCCTGGACCATGTAATCGGTTTTGCACTGTTGACTACACGGCAACGTAGCGATTCATTACTCTTTTGGTTTTCCGTCCCCCTTCCCCGGTGTAGAGTAGCATATAATGATAATATCTGGGGTTTAACGTCCCAGAACCACGATATGATTACGAGAGACGCCGTAGTGGAGGGCTCCGGAAATTTCGACCACCTGGGGTTCTTTAACGTGCACCTAAATCTAAGTGCACGGGCCTCAAACATTTTCGCCTTTATCGAAAATGCGGTAGCAGGCTAGTGCAAGCTATAGCTCAGGCCGTCCTCTCTGTCTCCCTCTAAAGTGTCGAACAGAGAGAATTGTGGCAGAAATCATGGAATTATGATTGTCAAATTTAGCGATTTTGTTCCGGTGTGTCCTACTGGCGCATTCCCAGCACATAAAAGTAAGGTAAAGCGCGCGCGCGCGCGAGAGAGAGAGAGAGAGAGAGAGAGAGAGAGAGAGAGAGAGAGAGGAGAAGTTCTTGGTTGAACCACGAAGCGCTACGGACACATCTGCAGACTGTCGGCGTAGCAATCGATTTGACAATCGCAACGCCGAATGATACGACGACACAACATATCACGTCGTAATCACTGCACCTGCAGTGTAAACTACGTAGCAACTCCGACTATCCCTATAGCATCATGGTCTCAAGTTGGTTGCAATGCTTTTTATCAAGCGGTCGCACGCGACGCGACGCTCCGGATGAGTGCTTCAGTTCGTGTTGCCCAATGCCTAAGTACAAAGGGTCGTATGAAGTGGGCCGAGCTGATTTCAGGTTCCTGGATTGAACAGGCAACTTAACTGGGTCTGCTCGGTGTGATCATTACATAAGTACACGTGGTGGTGCAGTCCTGTCTTGTTCACGGTTGGGCAAGGACTGTTGCTGGAGCACCTCCTGTTGCAGTTGTTTCCGATGGCTTCGTTCTCCTTTTCGCCAAACCTCGGGTTGCGTGGCCAGGGCAAAAGTGCGTTCAGCTTTAAATAAATAGACGTATAGTCGCATTGACTGGCACGCCATGTTTCAGCTCAGAGTTTACGCGTTTCGCAACCGCAACAGTTTTATATCGTATGGTGCATGCCGTATCGTACATCTGGACTATTGACGCAGTCAGGCTCTTTCCTTCTTTCTGTTTTTTTTTTGTATCACGCTTTATCATTCTGACATTCGCTCACCGAAACGTGCCATTCTACAGACTGGAAAAGATAGCAGGATGCGCTTATTGTTACGTACTGAAGCGCAAGAATAAATTTCAAAAAAAAAAAAGAAAAACGTGAAATCGTGTACCGTTGTACATACGACACGAAGCCGCGACCAGACGTTCAAGGCTGAAACAAGAGTGCGCAAACACTTGTCTAAAGCGGCGCCCCTGTCGTCACGGGCTATTAAATATACGAGGCTATAGAATATCCACCCGTGATTCATGTACAACGAACATCTGGATTTGCGCTCGATGTACGCCTGAATCGACGCTCGAAGCGGAATTCACAGTTTAATCTCGTATCTGTATCAGTGAGTCACGTTAAATGTACCGCATATATGAGATGTATACCCTCCCGTGTTAACCGGAACGCTGAAAGAAAATGGTGAGCATTTTTTTTATCCGCGAAGCAACTGTCTGAGTAACACAGTGTCTCTATAGGGTGTTTCAACTAACTTGCGCCAAATATACTTGTTTAATTTCGCGCACTCTAATTAAAGAAAAGCTGGGAAAAAATTAAACAAGGCAGTTATCTGAGCATAGATGAAATAATCCGAAGTTGCTGAACAAGCGCTACAACTTTTCTATCGAATAGTTTTCGTTGGAGTTACTATTTTAAAGGCTAGTTAATCAATCTTTATTAAAGACCCAGCTCATCGGATTGAGAGTTATCTTAGCGCCGATTAAATATGCCGTCGACGTTTCAGAACAGGTGCTACAACCTTCGCGTTGAAATTTTTTCACTAGAGTTACTATTTGAAAAAGTTAATTAAGCAATCCTAGCTAATTACCCAGTTTGGCGGATTGAAAGAAAATTCCTGACGTGCTGCGTACGGCTCAGAAGGATACTGGACCAATTCGACATGTGTAGCGCATATGTTTGTTTTTGAAATACTAGGCGCAAGTTAGCTGAAACACCCTGTATAAGACGAAGTGGACGTATCATACTCTATGCTGGGGATCGACAAATCCAAAATCTAGCGTATATACGATATACAAATCACTGGCCGGTGCTGTAGTTGATGCACGTTCGTAAATGAGTGGCGCAGAGACTTAAAGATGTACACACCGACAAAAAAAAAAAGAATGGAGGTGATCCTAAATCTTGACTTAGGTATCTGGTAGTGGCATTCGAACCTCGGTGTTCGTGTGCCCAGGTGTATTCCTTGGTTTAGCTTTGCGTTTCGTGACATTGCCGAAGCGGATCTCGGAGCCCACGTAGAAGAAGCACGTGGGTGAGATCTGCTCCTTCAGTAGCTAATTCTTCGCACACACGACAGTCCTCCTAGGGGAAATTCGCCTGAGTTTTTGTTTTTCGGTTACCCGTCCTTTCGTCCTTTTATATTTTTGGTATCCAGTGTCCTCGCGTCAGAACAACACGATCGCGTAAAATTCCGTCCCTTCCTCCCGCGGGGAAGATCGCGAAACTTGAACGCCGCAGTGTGTGGGCCTCTGACGCAGATCTGGGGAGTTCTCGCTTGTTTACATTAGCTCTGTGCGGCAGGCGAAACTGTATATACGTCTTTCCGTTTGCCCAACGCGGGGTCTGCGCCCGGTTTCTCAACCACGGGTCTCGGCTTTCTCTCTCTCAAACGCGCGCGCGCGCGCGCACACACACACACACACACACACACACACACACACACACACACACACACACACACACACACACACACACACACACACACACACACACACACACACACACACACACACACACACACACGCACACACACACACACGCACGCACGCACGCACACACACACACACACACACACACACACACACACACACACACACACACAGCGCTCAGCGCTCGGCACCTCAGCCTCAGCGCTCGGCACCAGATGCAGCTCGTATGCCACCACCGAGCCCCTTTCATCACTCGTCTGTCGTCACGCGCCTGGCGAATATTTTTAAAAGGAGAGAGGAGAGAGGAAAACTTGAAACGAAATTTATAGGGCAGCGGCGTGATGGGGGCCATCGCGCCGCAGCGACTTCGTATATATGCACGAGAATACGTCGAAAAAGAAGCGGCGACGATGTTTCGAGCAACCTGTAGTTTATTTGAGCGTCCCTGTGCTCCATTCCACAGCAGAGTTCTACCGGTCGGTGGCAAGGTGAAACACTGAGAGCGTAAAAAGTGAGCTAGCTTTTTACTACTGAAAAGAAAAAAAAATGTGGGCAGCTTGCACTAGTGGTGCAAGCCTGAACTAAGAGCGGAGCTTGTGGCCGACCTAGATTATTAACAAGGTCCTAATTAGCATGGTGTTAATTAGCAATGCTCCCCCACTATCTCTCTTCCTGAGCCTTACTGTTTCTATCCTTTATCTTCCGTTTATCTGTTTTGTGCTTCTCTATTGTTTTCTTCAGAAGGCACACGCTTTGAGGAAACGCCTACATCGCACATCGATCGCGTCAACCTCAGTGGTTGTGCTGGCCAACCACAGGCCTAATTATTCGCCACATTACTAGGCGATACAGAAAAAAAATTCAGGCGAAGCTTGCACTAAGCCGCGCCAGGCTTCAAACAGCGAAACTAAACGATTCTGAAGACTAATATGACTGCTTCTAGGTTGTTTCTAGGCCTTATAGGTGATGCAGGTTGTTTCTAGGTTGCTTCTAGGTCGTAGCTCAGGCTTTAGCTAGGTGATGCTAGGTTGTTTCTACGTTGATTCTCAACGCAGAGAGGTTCAAACCACAGACAGTCACAGACACGACACGGATGTCCTAACTCCAGAGACAGAAACTCGCGCTGAAACCAAGCGTTCGAACCTCTCATAGATCTACGGGCACGTCGTCGTTGGCGTAGGCCTTCCATCGCTTCGGGGTCTTCTCGCAGCCGCCGTTGCCTTTCGCGTTTCCTAGTATTCTCTCGCTGTACGTACTCGGGGTCTTCGGCTCGACTCCGTCGTTGCGCAGTCATTTATTGGGCTAAATGTTGTCTTCTTCCATTTTAGTGGAAGTTGTGTGTAGTGGGGCTTACCCCATTTCTGTGGCACATACCCGTTTATGATGATGATAGTTTTCTTCATTTTTAGTGGACCAGTGGTCAGTTCTGGCATACCCGTTTATGACGATAGTTTTTTGGTACGGTGTGAACAAGGAACGATTTGCTAAACAGGTTCGCTGTTAAAATATGCTATAAATATCCTTGATTTTCGAACGTACGTCGCCAAGAGCAAACTATTTATAGTCGATCCTAAGATGAAGAAGAGGACGAAGAGAGAGAGAGAGAGCGCCTGTTGAGTTATTGAGTTGCAAGCGCTAGGGGCAGCTTAGTTTTCCGGTCACACGAAGCGGCGGAACGAAAAGCTTGAAGAGCTCCGCTATTAAAAGAAGTCGACGACGAAGAAAATTGCAGTAGTGGAAGTTTCCGCATCCGGTGAACCGGGTGTCCGTCAGGACCTTTTTCGGAAATAACGTTTGGCCACCACCACCACCAGCAACGGTGAGTCCCAGTGCTCCTTTGCCTCAGAAATGTAGAGCAAGTTACACCCCAAGTGGAAGCCGTGCGAACTGCGGAGCAATGATTTGCCTGTGTTTCCATTGTGTTCATCTTGTGTTTATCTGCTCTTTTCTGTCCTTTTGTGTTCTTTTCTCGTGTTTACGTGCTCTTTTGTGTTCTTTTCGTGTGATTACGTGATATTTCGTATGCTTTTATGTTCTTTTCTTGTGATTATCTGATTTGCTTTGCGATTATCTATATTCTGTTCTATGGCCTCCTTTCTACTGCGTTTCTACGGTTTGCTTCTCCGAGCGTGGTGCGTCTAACTCCTGGCGCTGGCGTTTCCCTGTCGCTTCGCTGGCTCGGACAGAGGAGTTAGCCCTGCGGCGACGCTGTCGTTCTCGCGCAAGCGCGCGCTGGCTTTCCAAACGTGGCTTGTGTGTATCAAAAACACTGGGGGCCGCTTAAACTTCGCCTTTAAGAGTTGAACGCGATAGCGATATCCTGCCCCTAGTGCGCACTTCGAACACTACGAGTGTTTAACAGAATGGGCGCACTAAGGTGTGTGCCTTATGTAATGGGTAGCATGCTTTAAACCAGAAACTTTTTCGAAGTTGCGATGCACCCACTACGTGGCCTTAAGGGAATACGCGCAGTAATGTGTGCCTTTTGTAATGGGTGGCTGTCTTTAAACCACCAAGTCGTTAGGATATTGACATGGTGTGACGCCCGATGGCAATGTACGCTTGTACCACGCAATATTACTGCGATATTACATCTCGTACTGTGACACCTGTATACAGGACGCGTATTTTTGGGAAGCATGAAAGTTACTTTCAATGCCGCTCCAAGCAGAGGCGTGGCTGTGTGGTAGAACACCTGCTTGCCACGCAGACGGCCGGGGTTCGATTCTCACTCGGACCCAACATTTTTATTGTTTATTTTATTTGCAGCTTTTTCGATTTTTCGGTCACGGACGCGATGATGATTTTTCGCTCACAACCAACGGTGCCGACGCCGACGGCGGAATTTCTGCGATACGAGCTCTTTAACGCTATCGCGTTAAAAGTGGGACCATGCGTGACAACAACGCACGACATGAGACGGCAACAGGGCAATTCCTTAAGCTGCTCAGCATTTAAAAGAAGTAGACGTTGATGCGGAAGCTCCCGCACCTTCTTACCAACGAAGATGAATCCGGCGCTTGCCTCCACCTTTTCATCGAAAATATAGAGCCTTGTCTGGTGTTTACCGTTTGCAGATCAAGTGCTTTCGCTTTGCTAAAGTAAACGTTATAAGTTAATTATGATATCAGTGATCGTTGGTCCATTGAAGTTTTCCACTGAGCTTGATAAAAATTTTTGACGACATTGAAGCTTCATACGAAAACTTGAAACACACAGACGCGCGTAGAGTGGTATCTCTCCGGTATTAGGCCATGGTATGGGGTGTCAGGGAAACGCAGTGTCTTCTTAGAGGGGCCGTTCGACGCTTTTACAACTGTCTTATTTAGCGCTGGAATGCGCCTAGTAATCAATTCCGAGACGAACGCAAGAAGAATTACGAAGACTGGTGCACGAAAACTGATGTTATTAGTCTTCAAAGTTCAAAACTCGAGCATACGACAACAAGAAACGTTCTCTTTCGCATTTCACTCTCCTGCTGACGTCAAAGACCTTTTCCAATCACCGCGCGCCTCTTATAGGGACATACCGCAAGTCTCGCTTCATGGTGGCCTTCACACAGTGCCTTGTCACCGCTCTTTTTGACGGCGTTGCAACCATGGCTACGACGAATCACGTGCGTCGCCTAGCAGACGGTCCCATGGTTTGTTGTGTGGTGCACACAGAGCCTGGGTGATCTAACAAACCTTGAGCGCGAGATCTTGCGACGTAGCAATGCCCTGCATGTAGTGCCGTATCCGGACACGCCACTGTAAATTTTAAATTGTAAGTGCGTCGCTGAGCCCCGCGCAACGCGAGGATGGCTCCAAGGACCCGGACGAAACGCTACCGCCCGATGACACGGAAGGCATCGGTTGGTACGCGTTTAGAATATTTTTTCTTTTGTTGGCAGCATTGTGTTGAACTGAGCGTTGGGTGTTTCGCAGCTTCCGGTGTGGCCGATATCGCCCGATGCTGCAAAAGGCGAAAAGCGAAAGACTATCGTTTGATTACCATTACAACCATTTCCCCAGCGCACCTAATGTCCTGTCCGTTGTTTTGAAAATACATCAGCTAGAAACAAAAGTGATTTGTTTTTGAGAAAGCATAAAAAGGGGTTTTATTCAACATCGTGGTTTAGCGTTAAAGAAAGACAGACACATGTGAGCGACAGGACAGGCGCTCCTGTCTCTCACATGTGTCTGTCTTTCTTTAGCGCTAAACCACGATGTTAAGTACTCAGCAACTCGCTCAACAACAAGTTCTTATTAAGGGGTTTTATTCTTTTTAGCGCCCCAGTAAAGTGGCCTAGCTACCACCATATGAATATTACATAGTACTTTTCGCTTCAAGCCAATCAAAACGCAACGGCCTTTGTCGTCACTGCCACATGACGAAACGTCACTTCCCATAAGAACAATAGCCGATGTGTGTCGCTGTATTCCGAAATCAAGGTAGGTTATCCAATGAAATAAAATTATAACGACTGCGTTTTCGGCGATGCCACTTGCGCAACGATGTCGGCGCATCCCACAGTACCAGAACAAGCGTCCAAAACGACATGCTCAATTTGTGTCGCAGGGCCCCTTTAAGTGCGTTGAAGAGTTATAAATCGTCGACCACTTTCTCTAAAGACATATATATATATATATATATATATATATATATATATATATATATATATATATATATATATATATATATATATATATATATATATATATATATATATATATAATCAAGGTGAAATACTACAATTGTACGGCGGTAATCATTAAAAGGCAGCCACGGTGGTCTAGTGGCTATGGTGCTCAACTACTGACCCGAAGGTCGTGGCATCGAATCCCGGCCGCGGCGGCCGTATTTCGATGGTGGCGAAATGCTAGAAGCCCGTGTACTTAGATTGAGGGGCACATTATATTATAGAACACCATGTGGGGAAACTTTCCGGAGCCCTACACAACGGCGTCCCTCATAATCATATCGTGGTTTTGGGATATTAACCCCCAGCACTTATTATTATTTCAGAGTAATTACTTTGAAAAAAGGAAGCTTTATACGTTGTGAGAAGCCTACCGTGTTTACTGTGATAACATGAACACTGCATGGTTAACGTCAGCTATCAGCGGCTGAAACAGCGTAACAGTGGGATACGTGTGTACCGCCGGAGAGTCTATTCGCACCTCATCAGCTCGGGGTTACGTGACGTAAGCGGAAACGTCACGTGTGACGTCATACCACCGCCGTACTACAATTTTGAATGAAAGGCAAGGCTCTGCATGGCGTTACATAAGCATCGTTGTTTTGCCAGTGCCAGTAGTTGGCCCGTGTCGCTGTGGTGCCAGTAAGCTACACCACGCCGCTTTGCAGTTCCTTGCCGGCATGCGAGAGCAAGGAAATACAGCAACGTGCCGCTCTACCAATGACGTCATAATTAAGTGACGATTCTGCTCGGGTCACTTGGGTCACAGTTTCCTACAATATTTACTAGCGGGAACTGCGGCGCTGCGATCGTTCGCCACCATGTTCAGCCACCACGGATTTGCCTATGGTTTTCGTGCTTGCGGCTTCGAACGCACTCGTGGCTTTGTTTATTGTTGCGTTTCGCCTTTTGTTTCAGATAAAATAAAGGCTCATTGTGAACCTTTTAAGCTGGTTTGAATGGGTGAGCGTTTAAGGGTCAAGGTGATGAAGTGGCACTGCTGAACTTTTGCTAACTTCGTCTTGCGTCAAATCGGTTGCAGACCACACGGAGCCAGACGGGCCCGAAAGAAGGAAACTTAGGCAAATCCATGCACTACCCATCATTCCCATCCTGGCTGAAGCGCCATGCGTGGCAGCTCCCACAGACACTAGCGCCAGATTTCCCCCTAGTGTACTATTTTGAACCTCTATGACTATGAACCCGAGCTGTTCATAGGCCAATAGACCCTCCCGTGTACCACACACTTAGAGAAAGAAATGTATTGGGGATGTTTTTTTGTCACGCAACAATAATCGTGATACGGATTGCTCGCGTTTCAATTCTCGAAAACTGCGCGCTCGCGTACTTTCCTATCACGAATCCTACGTCACGACCCCACAGGACGCAAGCCGTTCGTGACCGAGGAGTACCAGGCACATGACGATAACGCAAGGAATGAACACGAGATAGATGACGGATATCACTGTGTGGCAGAAAAACGTCCCAAATACGCCCCCCCCCCCTTTTTTTTTATAAAGTCAATTGCGCCTCTGTAAGTGTAAGGCGCGAAGGCGATAACGGACAAAGGGACACACACACACACACACACACACACACACACACACACACACACACACACACACACACACACACACACACACACACACACACACACACACACACACACACACACACACCACACACACACACACACACACACACACACTCATGCGCGCGTATCTCTGTGTCCGTATCTCCGTGGCGCTCCGTGTGGCTGTGTGTGTGTGTGTCTCCCTCTGTCCGCTATCGTCCTCGCGCCTTACACTTCAAGATATCCATCAAGTGATTCTTACACTATGCTGCAGTTCCGCTTAGATAAGTTCATCGCAAGTGTTCCGAAGCTACTTAAGCCTTGCTTTAATCAATTCTCCATGTAAAGAAAGATGAAGAATCTGCAATGTGTTACACTGTTACGTTAAAGGATTCAAATAACGTTTATCTGAGTTATCAAACTGCGCTTCTTTGAGGTACTAATAAAAACCACATAACTTACACCGGGAGAGGCATCGTAAGCAAACAGAAATACTACCGTATAATTTGAATGAAAGGCAAGGTTCTGCCTGGATTTGCGCCATTATCACCCACCGTGCTCGTAACTTTTTTTTTCTCTATTTCTCCATATTTCCCGCTGTCTTTATACTCATCGGGGAGGCGTGATAACGCGGCGCCCTTGCTATATGCGAGCGTGAGACCCGAGGTCTGCGCCCAGGTGACCTCCAGGTAGAAGCGCGTCAGCCGCGCTTTCTAAAAACTGCATCGCCGTTTCAGCAAGGGTACGTGTGTGTGTGATGGAGAGTTGTGTGTGTGGGGTGGGGGTGGGGGGTAGTATATAGGAGAGTTTGTATTGCGGGTTTCATATGCACCGTGGCGTTCCCTGGCTAAGTGGCGCCGTGAAGGCCGACCCGCGACCCAGTTTGAAATCAATTCGCCTGCGTTTTTTTGAAATCAATTAGCCTACGACCAAGATTTAATAACTTTTCTTTCTTTATGAGACGCGATGGAAAACTGTTCAGTTTATTTAAATCTGATAAATTACTAAGGCGAAAGCCTTAGATGCCTCATGAAACGCGAAAATTGACCGCCGGCGTCAACGCGAGTGATGCAAAAAATAGTCATCAAGCGCTGAGGTGACATAACATGATGTCACATGATGACGTCATCACATGACATCGTTGCTTCGTCAAAGGTGGGCCGATCACGGAGGCAGTGCAAAACCACGGGAGGTGCAGAAAGCTTTCGAAAGGGTGCGGCGGAGTATCAATACATTGACTGAGAAGAAAAAGATGGCTTTTGCGTTCGAGTCGTATTAGTGAACGCATAAGGGATCCTGAGAGTCTTTGTATCGAGACTACCTCCTGGTTATTTTCGCCGCAGGGGTTTGTTATTTACTGGAGGAGGAATTGAGAGGCACACTTAATTTATTTGTTTTCTTTCATTCTCGTGCTAAGCCTAGCCCTAGCGACAGTATGCGAAAGTGACGTCACCGATGTGTTTCTGCTGTGGCTTTCTATAAATATCTTCGCGGCTTACTACAAAACTAAAGTCACTGGCTCTTTCGGAAGTCAGTGTTAGTCCATATTTCATCGATAAATAAAAGTAATACTGTACAATCTAAATATAAAATCGTACATTTAGCACCTTGATGGAATGTTTAGGAGCGTCAGGAATTGTTAATAAACGTTAGGGCGATGCAGCTTGTTTTGTATCGTGTAATGTAACATCCTTTGTATTGTACCTTATGCAGTATACTTTCTCAAAGTACAAGGAAACTGTAAGAAACTGTTGCCAATTTTTCGTGTTGTGACATACAATAAGCAAGTTTGAACTTTGTGTGAACTACCTGTTACAGTGCGTTTCAGCAAATTTCATCTAGTTTCTACAGCAGATCTGTTATGCTCGAAAGTAGAAAATTGTCATCATCATGGACCGGCACGCGCTCAGTCAGCGCCCAAGCACTATGTACCGATAGTTAACAAGAGCACGTGCCCACCAGCTCTGACCAGCAAGAGCACGTGACCCAGCCTTACGCGACATGGTGCAAGCTGCGCTAATTTTGTGTGTGTGTTTGTTAGAACAGGCGAATCCTTACCTGTCATCGTCCTCGTCCTCTTCTACGTGCGTCTTTTCAGCGGCAAATATGTTTTCAAACACACACTAACTGGCCAAGAACAAGTTCTCAAATCGTTACCTCGTGTGAGTGTAGTTATGGGGACGCTTCCCCTAACTCTCGCTGCCCATCCGGGCAAATGGGAAACCTGCGTCTCTGATCTATGCTATAGTGTTTGCCTAAGGGAGACTGAGTAGAGGACATCACCCACGATACCAACATCTCCTGCACACGCATTTAGATTTGAAAGAATTGCAAGCAATAGACGCACAGTGTAACAGGCTCTACCCGAGTACATACCCGACAAATATATGCAAGGTCTGCCACACTGAGGTCGCCACATTAAGTCACATGCTCTGGGACTGTGACAAAAATCCGGAGGTGCTAACTCCGGAACCCTTCCGCCGCGGTGGGCCGCTGCCTTGCGCAGCCCCAGCCTCGGCGACCAACTTTGGGCTGTCCAGCAGGCCCGCGAGGCGGCGGTGAGGCAAGGCCTCGACGTCCCCACGTGGGAGACCTAAAGCCCAGTCGGCGAAAGCTCTGCCGGACCATCAATAAAGTTGTTACCAACCAACAAATAGACGCCTAAATTGGCGATGTCACAACAAAAAGAGTACAGGAACTTGTAGGCGGTGTCGCCGCGCCTCCTTTCATGTTGAGTGCTCTTGTTTGCTTATGATGCCTCCCTCGGTGTAAGTTTCGTGGTATTTTTTTTTGTACTCTAAAGAAGCATAGTTTGATAACTCAGGTAAACGTGACTTGCTCTCCTTAGTGTCCCTTTAACGTAACAGTGTTACACACTAACAGTGCGCATTCTTCCTTTTAGTTCACTTAGAGAATTAATTAAAGCAATGCATAAGTAGATTTAGAACACATGCGACTAATTTATCTAATAATAATGAATAATTGTTGTGGTTTTACGTCCAAAACAACGATATTATTATGAGACACGCGTTGGGGATTTGAATTGAGGGCTCCGGAAATTTCTATCACCTGGGGTTCTTCAACGCGCACCTAAATCTAAGCACATGGGCATCTTGCATTTCGCCTCCATCGAAATGCGGCAGCCGCGGCCAGAATTCGATCCTGCGACCTGCCGGTCTGCAGTCAAGCACCATAATCACTAGACCATCACAGCGGGTCGATTTATCTAAGCGGACCTGCCGTATAGTGTGAAAAGCACTTGATAGATATTTTGAAGTGCCACGGAGGTGCAGACACACACAGATACACTTGTGTGTGTGTGTGTGTCCCTTTGTCCGTTGCCTTCATCGCGCCCTCGATGAAGTGATGGCAGAGGCGTAATGCACTCTTTGAACAAAGCAACAAAAAAGGGGGAGGCGGGACGCGTGCGTAATTGGGGTATTTTTCTGCCACACAGCGATATTCGTAATTTATCTCGTGTTCTTTACTTGCGTTATCGCCGTGCGCCTCGTACTTTTCGGTCACGAATGGCGTGCGTGATATAAGAACGTTACGTAACGCTCGTGATAGAAAAGTAGCGAGTGCACAGTTTTCGAGGAATGAAGCGCGAGCGATTCATATGACGGTTACTGTTGCGTGACAGAAACCTCAATGCATCCTCCTTATTTTTAAAATTTTTACACGGGAGGGTCTATTGGCCCCTCTACATCTCGGGTTTACGTCATAGAGTTTCGTAACAGAACACTAGAGGGAAATCTGGCACTAGTGTCTATGGGAGCTGCCACGCATGGCGCTTCAGCCAGCATGGGAATGATGGGTATAGTACGTGGATTTGCCTAAGCTTCGTTCTTTTGTCTCTGTGTGGCTGCGTGTGGGCTGCAGCCGCTTTGACGCTAGACGCAGTTAAATTTTCAGCAGTCCCATTGCATCACCTTGACCTTTTAAGACTCACCAATTCAAATCAGCTCACGAGGTTCACCACGAGCCTATATTTTATCCGAAACAAAAGC
Source organism: Rhipicephalus sanguineus (assembly GCF_013339695.2). NCBI lineage: Eukaryota > Metazoa > Arthropoda > Arachnida > Ixodida > Ixodidae > Rhipicephalus > Rhipicephalus sanguineus. The sequence continues at coordinate 21,909,725 of NC_051179.1, forward strand.
CAAAACACAACAATAAACAAAGCCACGAGTGCGTTCGAAGCCGCAAGCACGAAGACTATAGGCAAATCTATGTACTACCCATCATTCCCACGGTGGCTAATAGAGTGCCTCGATGCGCGCGCCCCAGCGGAGGCGAACGAGCGCATCGAGGCACTCTAGTGGCTAAACGATCGCAGCGCCACAGTTCTCTCTAGTAAATGTTGTAGGATACTCTACGGTGTCACGTGACCTGAGCAGAATCGTCACACATGACGTCACAGAAAAAGTGGCACGGCATCGCTACTGCGAGAGTGGCTCTCGCAGTAGCGATTCCGGCCAAATTGCGGGAACTGCGAAGGGGCATGACCTAGCTTTCTCGCACCCCCAGCGACACGGGGAAACCACTGGAACCACTGACACTGCCAAACAGTGATGCCTATGCAACGCCAGGCAGAGCCTTGCCTTTCATTCAAATTGTAGTACGGTGGCGGTATGACGTCACACGTGACGTTTATGCTCACGTAAAGTGGCCTTGAGCTGTTAAGGTGCGAAAAAAAATCCTGGAGGACGCTTGAGCTTCGTCTTCAAGGGTAGAACGCGATAGCGTAATCGTTCCCCGTGCGCACCGCCTTCTCAAGTGCTAGACTGGCTTCGGTTCTCGATGCATGCCTCTACCGTGCCGTGAGGAATCAAACGTCTATGCGCGTAACGTTGGCCGTTTCAAGCTAGCCTAGAGTGCCTACTGCAAGTACAGTTGCGCAGCGCCCACTACGCCATAATTCTCCCTTTTTCCGAATCAGCGAAGGGCCCACTACTCGTCCTTAAGGCAACACGCGAACCTACTCAAAAGCCGACTGCAATGGGGTCCCATACTTTAGGGATCCCCACCTGCTATTTGTAGGTGTCGTCCCCTTAACCCTTGTTTCTCCAATAAATGTTTTTAACAGCACCACCACCTACGCAGCTGCTCACTTTGTTGATGGTTTTGATGGTGATGATGATGAAATTGTCTGAGCGGTTTGTAATGGGTGGGCCTTTAAAACACCCACTCGTTGCACATTTTACATGTTTTGACGCCTGGCGCGATTCTACGCTTCTGCCACGCAATATTACGTGTGTTAAGGAGACTCCTTCCAGTACATGACATTCATATAGTGTTTTTTTTTCCGAAACAGTTTCAAGCAATGGCGTGGGTCTGTGGTAGAACAGCTGCTTTTAGAGCGCAGCTCTAAATTGCCCGTTCCTGCGTTGAGCGGCGTCGCCATTGCTGTCGCCGTCGGTGGCGTGACCGATGGACATGAAAATGTGACCGATAGACATGAATCGAATGAGATTTGAACCCAGGCCCTCTGCGTGGCAGTCGAGTATTCTACCGCAGAGCCACGATGGTGCTTGAAGCTCATTTGCAAAAAGTCCATATACAGGCGTCATGTCGGACAAGGAATCGCGTTAACCTATGTAATATAGCGTCGCAGAAGAGTAAAATAACAACCAGTCCTCACACAATGCTAATGCGCAAAGAGTGTGTGGTTTAATGCTATAACCAACTGCAAAGTGCTTTGCCATAATTATCCATCGTCATCAGTCACATGCGGGATCAACAAAGTGTACATAATACCTTACAGATGTGTTGCGGGTACCTCGTTTACCCGCAGAAAGGCGAATAATGGCGTAGTGGGTGCTGTCCTACTTCACAAAAATTTTGATTTATGGCGTAGTCGATACCTTGCGGAAAGCCAAAACTTCATACACTGTTGGCCTTGCCCCAACACGACGCTGCGCACAGAATTTGCGTTAGGCAGTATATCGTAATCGTCGGTGAATTTTTATTATTTGTTTTATTTGCATATTTCTCACTTTTTCGGTCACGGACAAGATGATGATTTTTCCCCCACAACCAGCGACGCCGACGCCGACACCGGAATTTCTGCGAAACGAGCTCTTTAACGCTGTCGCGTTAAAATTGCGCTATACAAGGAACAAGGACGTGAGGAGGGAGTAGACACTGCACGCGCAATCTAGCAATTGATCTGTTATTGGAAATACAGATACATAAGTACTTCAACATCTAGAAAGCCGCCTTGTGGTGGTGTATGGGAAAATCGGATTTTGAAATCTCCTAACGCTGTGCGACGTGACTAATGGTAAAGAGGGAAGCTTACCCAGGACTAAGCGCTATTCCTGACGCGTGTTGCAGAAATAAATATAATAATAATATCTGGTGTTTAACGTCCCAAAACCACGATATGATTATGAGAGACGCCGTAGTGGAGGGCTCTGGAAATTTCGACCACCCGGGGTTCTTTAACGTGCACCTAAATCTAAGTACACGGGCCTCAAACATTTTTGCCTCCACCGAACTTTGCAGAAAGAAAGGAAAGTTTAATAACCACCATCGGTTTGGACGCGATACCGGTGGTTATGCTCAGAGGCTGAATTACAGATGCTGCGCGAACAGGGAACCTATTTATCTGATAGTTTGTATCAATTATATCGTAGTTAGTACGCCCTACTTTACATCTATGGATATGTTTTTCCTTAATTGCGGATAGTAAGGCGTTTTTGTTTTTTTTTCTTTATACTGACCAAATAACTGCCACTGAGTCTCCAGCCTACGTGCCGTACAATTCTTCCATTGTAAAGTTTACAATGGGTCATTGTTTTCAATTCCTCCGACTTAAGTGATTGCAGTTTTGACAGTTTTCTTTACATACCGCCTGCACTTACTTATATGCTGCTTTTGCTGTACGGTATGGTGGCCGTGTTGTACGTAATAAACTACACAGTAAACGGTCTGCGCTGTTATTTGTATCGGTTGATTGCGAGGCATGAACGGACTTCGCAAGGACGCTTATTGTGTCCGTATTACGCGGCAGATAAATTTTTTCCTGTACGTTGTCTATCGTAATCTGCGGATGTTATAATTTGCCGCACTAAGAATTGAACGAGTACCCCGCATAACTAAATTAGTGAATCTATAATGAAGGAAATTGGCAGATAACTAAATCATAGGACTGAGGCTGAATCAAGACAATGTGGCATGGTTTTCATCATCATCAGCCTGGCTGTGCCCACTGCAGGGTAAAGGCCTCTCCCATGTTCCGCCAATCAACACGATCCTGTGCTTGCTGCTGCCACGTTAGACCCGCATACTTCTTAATATCCGAACTAACTTTCTATCTCCCCCTCACGCGTTTGCCTTCTCTTAAAGTCCAGTCTGTTACTCTTAACGACCACCGGTTACCTTGCCTACGCGCTGCATGCCCTGCCCATGTCCATTTCTTCTTCTTGATTTCGACTAAGATGTCCTTAACACCCGTTTGTTCCCTGACCCACTCTGCTCTCTTCTTGTCCCTTAAGGTTACACCTATCATTTTCCATTCCATGGCTCGCTGCGTCGTCTCAGTTTAAGTTGAACCCTCTTTGTCCAGGTTTCTGCTCCGTAGGTGAGTATCTGTAAGATACAGTTGTTATGTGCCCTTCTCTTGAGTGATAGTGGTAAACTACCATTCATTGAATTAGAGGCTGGGTCCGAGCTAGTTGGTACAGTGGCATATTGAAAGCGGTGAGCGCACGAATACAAAGACGGTGAAAGACGACACTCAGAGCGCTCTGTGTGTCGTCTTTCACCGTCCTTGTCTTCGTGCGCTCACCGCTTACCATTCATGATTTGAGAATGCGTGCCGAATGTGCTCCAAACCATTCTTATTCTTCTAGTCAGTTCAGTCTCATGGTTCGCCTCCGCCATCACTACCTATCCTAAGTAGTGTTCCTTTGCCACTTCCAGTGCCTGACACATGAATGCACCAATTAAGCATGGTTTTGTAATATCGGATAGCCAACGTTAGTGAGCACTAGCCAACAATAGCTATAATTTAGCCAATATTAGCCAACTTAAGCAGCAGTAGTAAGCAGCAGCCTACATTATCCAACACCAACCGACATTAACAAAATGCTAATGAGTGCTGGTAGTTTTAAAGCAAATGTGATATTTGAGGTCACGCGGCTTAGTCAGACGATCTGTGAGTCTGCACTTCTTCGCGGATCGGCCCATATTCCCCGTCAGAAATTGGACATCGCACTTCTTTAGTGCACGCGGGTGTAATCGGCTAAGAAAGAGACCGTCATAAAAAATATTATCATATACCTGTCCAGCCAGGAACGATACAGGCTCTGCAACAACAAATTAGCGCAACTTGGTGTTCGCTGTCCAACAGATCAGTCCTTTATTAAGTGTAATTGAGTGCGCGAGAGGGGTGGAGGGTGAGGGGCTATCCCCGATAATGCTATCTTATCGCAGTTGCTCGTGTGTGGCGTGATAAGCTGTGGTGACAGTCTTTTCTTGAAAGGCTACCACCTTGTGGGCCTTATCTCGTGGGAGTGTGTCTGTGTGTTAATGTGACAGGAGCCACAGAAGCTATAGAACCGTGAAGCACAGATTGCGATCGATAGGTCGTTCAGAGTGTCTGACATTTCGAGTAACAGTTGTTGTAGTTTTACGTCCCAAAACCACGATATGAGTATGAGGGACGCCGTAGAGGAGGGCTCTGGAAATTTTGACTACGTGGTGTGCTTTAACGTGCACCTAAATCTAAGTACACGTGCCTCTAGCATTTCGTTTCTATCGAAATGCGGCCGCCGTGGTCGGGATTCGGTCCCGCGACATTCGGGTCAGTAGTTGAACACCATAACTACTAGACCACCTTTACGGGTTGACATTTCTAGTGAATGTTCCGATACACTAGCTGCCCGCACTCTAGCTGCGCTAGGTAACATGAGGAATGTAGTGCTTCATCGTCACAAAAATTTACCAATGCCGCCGCTAGAATGCATATTTTGATTAACGACGTCATAAAATGTCACTACACATCATAGGCGTGCGCAGGGTTCTCATTAGGGGGGGGGGGGGGCAAAGGTTCATCGCAGCGGCCCCCCACCCTACTAAGTCCATCTTTGAGGTAGATTTTGCGCCCCCCCCTCTTAGGTGACTAGAAGGGTCAATGTACGGGGCAGATTTTGCGCCCCCCCTCTTAGATGATCAGAGGGGGTGGCCGCCCCCCCTTACCCCCCCCCCCCCCTTGTGTGCACGCCTATGCTACACATTACGATGATGATTTCAGTGCAAGTATTCGAATGTTGAAAGGACGCCGGAGCAGGGCCCGTTTCGAATGAGTTCATTTAGACAAGTTGCTCCTGTATCAGGAGAAATCGGCAAGTCAAGGGATAACCAGCCGTGATCTTAAAAGCTTTGAGTCGCTCTTAAAGGGGATTTTCGATGGAGGCGAAAATGTTTGAGGCCCGTGTACTTAGATTTAGGTGCACGTTAAAGAGCCCCAGATGGTCGAAATTTCAGGGGCCCTCCACTATGTGTCTCTGATATTCATATCATGGTTTTGGGACGTTAAACCCCAGATATTATTACTCAAAAAACGGCAGGAAGTGGAAGATGGAAGCTGCGATGAAAAAATCCGTAAACAGGGGGTGGTTGCTCAAGCCAACGTTTCGACAAGTGGACTTGTCTTCTCCAAGGCAGTTTCAGCCTTGAAGAAGACAAGTGTCGAAACGTTGGCTCGAGCACCCACCCCCTGTTTACGGATTTTTTCATCGCAGATATTATTATTATTGCTCTTAAAGAGGCTTTGCAACACTTTTCCAGCATGGTCAGAAAACGCTGCCGATCGGTAGTCGATGCTCCCGAGAACACGCGAGCTAAACATTATGGCGCAGCACGCAGCCTGGGATTTACAATAGATTCTCAAAGTCAGCTAAAAAGCGCTTCCTCTTCTCTCGACCAAAAATGACGCCTACGGCGTCACAGGCAGGTTCCACGCCATTGGCTGATTTGAACATGGGGCGCTCGGTAGTTACTGCGGCCGCCACACGCCCGCGCGCGTGATCGCACTGAAAGTACCGCATGCGTTCGTAGAAAAAAAAAAAGAAAAGAAAATGCGCTCAAGGTCAGGAGGCGCGCGTGACGTACCTTCTTTCCCCGTGCCATCCCTCACTGCTTCGCTTCCAGCGCTTTCGTCGGGGCGAGAGAAGAAAGCAATTACAGCGTGCGACAAATCTTCGTAACTTTCCTCGTGCTGGACGGATTCTAAAAATTTTTTCGGCGGTCGATTCGTGAGGCAATAAGTTCCTTTAGTGAAGCCATTTCATGGCTACTTGGAAAAGTGTTGCACGGCCCTTTTAAGCCTCTGCTGTCGCAAAATTACATGCCTCTGCGACTCTGTTCGCGAAGACTTGATGCGACGTTTCGCGAAGCTTTCATTTGGCTATCTATCTATCTATCTATCTATCTATCTATCTATCTATCTATCTATCTATCTATCTATCTATCTATCTATCTATCTATCTATCTATCTATCTATCTATCTATCTATCACTCACTCACTCACTCACTCACTCACTCACTCACTCAATCAATCAATCAATCAATCAATCAATCAATCAATCAATCAATCAATCAATCAATCAATCAATCAATCAATCAATCAATCATCTGTGGTCTGCCAGCCCTCGTTTTTCTAAGCCTCCGCGGACTTATCTATCTATCTATCTATCTATCTATCTATCTATCTATCTATCTATCTATCTATCTATCTATCTATCTATCTATCTATCTATCTATCTATCTATCACTCACTCACTCACTCACTCACTCACTCACTCACTCACTCACTCACTCACTCACTCACTCAATCAATCAATCAATCAATCAATCAATCAATCAATCAATCAATCAATCAATCAATCAACAATCAATCAATCAATCAATCAATCAATCAATCAATCAATCAATCAATCATCTGTGGTCTGTCAGCCCTCGTTTTTCTAAGCCTCCGCGGACTTATGTCAGCTTGCACGTCCACTTGCTTTGTCGGAGCGAATGTCCGAGTCATTAAATTCCTGCCACTCACGCGTGCGCCGTCTCTCGTTCATATAACAAACTGAAAGTCAGCTCCCCGTCTATCCTGACACTGAATAACGACATTTCTGTGTTTTTCTCTCGTCTCGTTGCGTTCCGCTCGTGCTTTTTGTTAAAGCTACACCTACACAGAAACTTTAATACGTATAGTACATGTATGCGGCCGCATAACCTCGCAGCGGCGCTGTGTGCGGCACTTGCCGAGGCCGACAAGCGTGTTTACGTTTCACTCCGAAACGTTTTTGACGGCTATTCCTCCGCACGTAAATTGGGACGAGGTTGATAGCCTTGTCTGTCTGCCCTTATCTTTATTTCCTCTTCTTTCTTTTTCTTCTTGTTTATGCCGAACTTATTTTTGCCTTTCTGCTTTTTTTTTCTTTGTTTGTTTCCTTCTACACTCATGCCACTATCCTTTATATTTATGTGTTACTCTATATATTTGTGAAAAAAATATATCGCAGTACAGTGTCTCTGAACTAAGCCACGGTCGTGCTGCTATTCGAGGAGGTGGAAAACAGCTGCCAGCTATTGTCACGGCGCGGGCTGCTGCTTTTGGGACAAACGAGCTCTTGATTTGAGGTCGTTTTGTTGCAAACGTTCCTGACATGCGGCATGTTATTTCGGCAGAACGTAAAGTTCAGGAATTCTGAAACTGGCGGAAAAAGCTTTATGGAAGCCGAGATTTGTATATATTGTAGGCGAACTACTTTTTAAACTTTAGAATGATTGTTCTGGGTCCAAAAGCTGCGCCCTAGGTAAATTTCATTAAAAAAATCACAGTTTCACAGCAAGGGCTTAAGAATTTATGCGACAGCAACAAATTGGAAGGCCATATGCAGAAAGGCTAGCAGCTGTACACTTGCAGCGCGCTGCTCAAACACAAGAAAGGGCCTACGAAATGAGTACACAACTATACACAGGACGAGCGCGAACTAACAACTTCCACAATCGTTAGTTCGCGGTCGTCCTGCGTATACCTGTGTGTTCTTTTCGTGCGTCCTTATTTGTGTTTGATCAGCGCGCTGCAAGTGTCGACTGTCCACAACCAACTAGCCCCTACTTTGACTCTTCTAGCTAGCAGCTCACTCCTTTCGCAAACTCGGCCCCTGCAGTGAGCGAAGTGGCCTGCAAACGTTACGGTGAAAGCACACGCGCAAACCTCCCCCTCGAGAGATAAGCGCGCGAGAACGGGTCACCACGCCCTGTAGGTCAAAGTACAGGGCGGAGGTACGCATCCCAACTCTGGCGAGTGATAGTGAACACCTCAGACACCTCTGACACTCATAACTTGCTTGCCGCCAGCGGTAAATGGTGTACCTGTTAGTGATGCAGAACTATCGGTAAATTGACTATCGATAGTATCGATAGTTTCTTTGAAACTATCGATAGTGTAAACAAACTATCGATAGTGCTACTATCGACAAACTATCAATAGTGCAATCGGTAGTACCATCGTTAATATTACTATAGCGATATTACTGCCACGCGTGTTCATTGCTTTGTTTTGACGTATTCGGGTTTCACCCACAAAGACTGTTAGCAACGTTTGACACACACCGCGCCGTAATGTTTGAGAAGCCTCACGATTGTTTGAGATCATTCTGTTAAGGTTACGCGCCGGACGCGAATAGTCAAGTTTATTCGAGAGCTTACGCGAGTACCAGCGATAACGCTGTAATGTTCGATGACTGATGTATAAAAGACGACGCTTTCCACCGATGATCAGATTACTCGACGGCCGACGACTGTTCTCGCCGCTCTCAGTCCGCAGCCTGTATCGCTTGTATTTTGAGTTTTGATTTTCTGGTCACAAGATCGCCCAAATACAGAGCTCCATATTTCCCAGTCTTGTTGCAGAATTCTTAACAGTCACAATCACGTGACAATACTATCGATAGTGGTGTGAATAATGATGGTGTTGCGGGTCGGCCATATTGCCGAAATATTTGTGATAGCCTACTATCAGCTTCGCTTAATTTATGAGCAATTCTTGGCAAAAGAAATAAATTATTTCCGCAGTGAAATGGGCGGAATATGTCCATCAATAAATCAATAAATTCACATCCAAAAGCAACCAGTTACACTATTTTGAAGTCATAAAGTGCAATATAAATTTGAAGCTGCTCAGTTCCACTACATGTAACGCCTTCCTTTCCGCTACAACTGTACGGTTTGACATTATAATCATGTGTCAGCAAAGCACTGAGGTGAAGAACACAAATATGTCAACTTTCTTGCCCTTCAGCTTGCTCCTACGGCTCCCCTTTGTACTGCGCGCGCGGGGAACCAAGTTTATTCTGCAATGAGTTCGAGCTGTTGGTTTTATACTATCGATAGTATCATAGAATTTTTTACTATCGATAGCGCTATCGATAGTATTTTTTACTATCGATAGTTCGATAGTGACTCAGCTATCGATAGTATCGATAGTGCCATCGATAGTTCTGCATCACTAGTACCTGTACATGAATAGCTCTCCGTTAGTACGCTGGAACACGTATGTTGCGTGGCGAAGTTGTTTCACGCAACGCGCTGCGGAGCGAGAGGTCGCCGGTTGGAATCACTGACCTCCACTAGAAAGTGGAGGTCACTAGTGGAGATCAGTGGCACGGTATTATATATATATATATATTGTTGAGGTGTTTATTAGACGGCAGTCGGCGACGATGCTCAATGGCGACAGTCAAGCAAGAACACGAGCTCAGAGCGCGAGCGGGAAGAGCCCAAGAGGACGACCCACTAGAAGGCTATAGAGAGCGCAACCCCTTACTCAACTCAAAGGCTTCGCTACAATTTCCCCGGGTACGAAAAGGGAGCCGTCCGGCGACCTAACAGCTCGTCACTATGAGTGGGTCATAGTAGGCCTTGAGGCGCTCCACGTTGACTATGTCGCGCCCTCGACGGCGCATGTCCGAAGATGGTTCGATGGGTTCGATCACGTAGTTGACCGGGGATGTGCGCTCGACGACCCGATAGGGGCCTTCGTATTTCGGCAGTAGTTTTGAAGAGAGGCCAGTTGCAGTGGTAGGGGCCGAGAGCCATACGAGTGCTCCAGGGAGGAACGTGGACTCAGAAGTGGTGGTGCCACCGCGAATGCTCTTCTGCCGCTCTTGTTCCTGCGCTGTAAAAGTCTTGGCAAGCTCGCGACACTCTTCCGCAAGCCTGGCTGTGTCAGAAATCGGCGCACACTCAGTTGAATCCGGCTTGTATGGGAGTATCGTGTCGATGGTGTGCCATACCATCGTCGCCTATCATCACACCTCCCTCTTTCTCTTTCTTTCCCCTTTCCCCTTACCCCCGTGAGGAGTAGCAGGCTAGAACCCGCTTTCCAGGCCGACCTCTCCTCCTTCTTCTCATTAAAAGCATCTTCTTCATGGTGTGCGACGGGTGCCTTCCGTACAATAAGAAGAAGGGTGAAAACCCAGTTGTGCTTTGAGGGGCGGTATTATAGGCGTAGGTGACGAAGGGCAGAATGACATCCCAATTTGTGTGATCGGCGGCGACGTACATTGAGAGCATGTCGCCGAGCGTGCGGTTAAAGCGTTCGGTTAGGCCATTCGTCTGCGGGTGGTAAGCAGTAGTTTTGCGGTGAACAGCATGGCACTCTTTGAGAATGGCTTCGACGACTTCCGACAAGAAGACACGGCCTCGATCGCTGAGAAGCTCCTGGGGTGGACCGTGACGCAGCATGAATCGGTGTAGCAGGAAGGAGGCAACGTCGCGCGCTGTAGCCGCTGGGAGGGCGGCGGTTTCGGCGTATCGCGTTAGATGGTCAACAGCGACGATTGCCCAGCGGTTACCAGCCGATGTCAGAGGAAGTGGTCCGTACAAGTCGATGCCCACGCGCCCGAACGGACGGTTAGGGCAAGGTAATGGTTGTAGACCAGCGGGTGACACGTGCGTTGAAGGTTTTCGGCGTTGGCAATCGAGGCAGGAGCGAACGAACTTCTGCACGTAGCGGTACATCCCTCGCCAGAAGTATCGTTGTCGAATGCGGTGGTAAGTTTTGGATACCCCAGAGTGCGCGCATTGTGGATCAGAGTGGAAGGACTCGCATATTTCAGAACGCAGACTGCGGGGTATCACAAGTAGCCACTGGCGGCCATCGGCGTTGTAATTGCGTCGGTGCAGTAGATCGTCACGAACGGCGAAATGGTGGGCTTGACGACGCAACGCGCGAGTGGTTGGTGTTGCCGACGAATCAGTGAGCAAGTCTATATATAAATATATATATATATGAGAGAAAGAGAGAGAGAAAGGCACAACCCTTACAAAAATCAATTTAGACGGTCCAATCTATAGACTGTCTAAATATATTTTTGTAAGCGAACGACGGTGGCGTCGAAAATCCGCCGAGAGTATTCATGATTGCTATCGCAATAAAATCGACAATGGTGACCGGAACCCCCTGTTCGTTCTTATCTGTATTCACCCGGCCAGTAGGCGTTCGAATGGCTTCAAAATTTGGAAGATCCACCAAGGGTAAACGTAGACACGAAAATTCCAGACACACGCATAATCAGCAGCTATTATCAAACGAAGACGTTTTTCTTGTTCATATGCACGATTATTTCCGCGAAGAGAAATAATAATCGAACGGAACGTCATCCCTCAGCAGCCGTATTGAGGATAACCAATGTCGGAACTTTCCAAACAATGTTTTTTTTTTCTTCTGCTTGTTGCTCAGAAACTTCCGAAGGCTGTCTACATAAAAAGAAACGTACACTCAATCATGTTTTTACTTTTTTTGCGTTTTACTCAGAGCTGCTTTCGCGTGCGCTCGTGTTTATATCTTTTGCTAATTCAGACGTGGCTTGCGCATTTCTTGCGAACAATGACCACGTTTATTATTCACATTATGAGCTATCGATTTTTGTAGAGTGTATTTCTCCTAGCATAATAATGTTCAATCTTTTTTTGTTGTTTTTTGTCGAGGATGAGAGAAACAAACAACACCGAGTTTTCACTTCCCCTTTGTGTCTACATGTGTCTACAACAATGGCCCGTGTAAAAACGTTCCGCATAATTTACCATAAATTTCGGTGAAAAATCGTATCCATCATAACCGCGCGTCTTTGTACGGTGCGGTTGGTTTAATGCATTCACTTTTACGTCTATGCAAACGTCCTTGACGCGGCACCCCTGTTAGAACAGCTTTCTTAGATCATCTCGGCTGACCTATTGTTTTCTTTGGTTTGGACGTTCACCGCCGATGCACAAAAGGCGCGCACCGAATCAAACTGCGTGTGCACTCTTTCGCGTCTGTTATCGCTGCAGCCTATTATGACTCGCAATGTACGAGCTAGCTGAGACTCACGTGCTGTCCGCCATAAAGCACGTCGTTTCACAGATGTGCCGACTATGGCGCCTTTCTTCTCTATACTCAATTGTGCAGCCAAACTGCGGAAGATATCATGCAAACACCATGAGCATATGGAGTACGAAGGAAAGGGGATTGTCCGAGGGGCTCGTTTTTTAGCAGCGACGCTGTTCTGAGTCGAGGTTTCCGCGTACGTTGATGGTGTAGCACTGGTCACGTGGCCTCGCCGTGTGGCGAGGGTGAGAGTGGGTAGGAAGGGGAAGGGCTGCGCCGCGACAAGATGGGCTAGGGTGAGGCTCGGTGGAAAGGGTGAATAAATTAGAGGCGCGCCACGAGGGGGAGTGTCAAGGCTCAGCGGAGACGGTGAACCAGTCAGAGGCGCAGCAAAGGTGGGTGAGCCTGACCAAGGAGGGCATCAGCTTCGCTCTTTCGACGGTGTTGGCGAAGTGGAGCTGACCGCATTCTCTTTTTCTGTATTATACACAACTATAACGAAACCGACATATAATTAAGCCAAGGAGAGCACAGGGAACATTATTTGTGGATATTTAACACTAGCGTAATGATTCTCACTTAAACTGAAAGGAATTAGGTGGACGAAAAATCACCTTTTCCGTCGGTGGGTTACGAACCCGCAAACCTTCGAATTACGCGTCCGATGCTCTACCATTTGAGCAACGACGGACGGCAACGGAGGGTGTTTCAGCTAACTTGCGCCTAGTATAACAAGAACACATGCGCTACGCATGTCGAATTGGCCCAGTATTGTTCTGAGCGGTACGCAGCACGTCAGGATGTTTTTCAAATCTGCCAAGTGAGGCGATTAACAAGAATTTCTTAATTAGCTTTTTTAATTAGTAACTCCAGCAAAAAAAAACTTTGACGCAAAAGTTGTATCCCCTGTTCTGAAACGTCGGCATATTTCATCAGTTCTAAGATAACTGCCTCTCCCATAATCTGGGTAATTAACAAATATTGCCTAATTAACCTTTAAAATAGTAACTCTAACGAGAAATATTCAATAGAAAAGTTTGTTCAGCGACGTCAGGTTATTTCATCTATGCCAAGATAGCTGCCCTGTTTAATTTTCTTCCAAAATTTTTTTTAGGTTTCGCGAAATGAAAAACCGTACTCAGCGCAAGTTACCTGAAACATCCTGTATTGTGTATACTCGCCATAAGCATATAATACTCGCGGCTGTCAAGCGAGCCGTTACATTAAAGGAGTACTGGCACACAATTTTGAAAGCGAGGTAACTTGCGATAGATTTCTGTGGAAACACGTACATCACCCGCTAAATATCAACGCCAAATATAAATATTTAAAATCAATTTTAAAGACTGTGACGCGCTACTGCACACGAAACGGAGCACCTCGCGACATCGACATCAACTTTGTTTGGGTGTAAACGACCAACAACCAACTACGTCACGATTTTGTGTCGAGTGCTCCTTTCGTACGTTCTCTCCCGTAGTTGTCAACGCGGTGCTCACGTGCACACGATGCCGCGCGTGGCGAGTACATCGCTGTTTTGTGTGCTCACGTGGCCAGCTGTGTTTACCAACAAACCACGCAGGGCCCCGCCTCTCTCGGGCGCTCTCTGAAACCGAAACTGACTGGGCGCTACAAAAACGTGTAAAAAAATTAACCGTCGGGCGCCCTAGCAAACGAAGTCTGCAGCTGTGATAAGTGGGTGGTTAGCTACTTATTGCAACACAAAGAAACAAGGGCCCGTATTCACCAAAACGTCTTGCGCTGAAAATGTTCGTAAGAAAATATTCCGGCGAATCACGATGCGGGACATATCATTAGCGAAGCCCTGACCCATGTGAAGACGCACTCACGATGGAAAAGTCTTGTGAATTCGGCCTAAAATGTGAAACTTTTGTGTCACTACTCCTTTAAAACAAATTGAGTTTGTCTAAGCTTTCGGCCAACTTTTTTTATGCTCTTACAATCATCGTCCACAATTTCTGCAAAAACCTTGCTTGTTTGTTTGTCTGGTTGTTTGTGGTGAGCCATAAGTGAGTTTATCCCAGAGTAAAACTCTGACTTTTTTTCACGGGCTTGACGACTATGAAGTTTAGGCTTTAAGTACGATTAACAACGTGACGCTCAGTCCGTACGCTATGGTGGTCATCGCAAGGATTGTTATGTGGTTCGTTCTCTAGCGGTTTACACCTCCTGGAGACGTTTCATAGACCTTAACGCTATCGCACTGCGTGGTACTCTGATGCAGCATACGAACCTATGCACCTTGTAAACAAAGGTTCCCTGGGTGCCGCCATAATCGTCTCTGGGCTGTTATAATATGCGTGGTCCCCCCATAAACACACTGACGAGGCTGTGACGTCAGCTTTTGTACTCCCGCCCAACAGTCCAGAAAGGAAGTGATCCTTCTCTCCGCTAAAAACGTCTATAGCTTTTTTCTCAATTCGATTATTAAGTTTGTCTCCAGATTTTTTTTTTTTGTGTTCTTGTTACGTTCTAGTGTTAGTGCCTTGGCGCCTGTAGAGACAGCAATAGGGTTCAGGGGGAAGCCCGAAATGCTTATTTATTTATTTATTTATTTATTTATTTATTTATTTATTTATTTATCCTTGGTCCTAGCAGTAAGTGTAGATGAAACCATTAAGTGAATGACAACATAAAATACAGTTCACACACTAAATAAACACGAAAATATTTCTGAAGCACTATTTCAAAGCCAAGAAAACACCGTAATCCTAGGCCTATCGGTCCCAGCGTGGGAGCGGCCCGCTTCGGGCTAGGGAACTAGCGCGACCTAATGGACCTCAATAAAGTTCTTCCATCCATCCATCCGTGACAACACGAAAACCTTGAAATGCTCTCTAACAGTCGCCATCTAGCAAAATGTACCTCGAGTTTGCCGGTTTAAATATCCGTGTTCTCGATAAAAACAAAACAAAACGAAACAAAGCTTTGTTTGTGTATAAAAATAGAGCGCGTTGTTGGGATGAAGTTTCATGGTTCCGGGTCCAGGCAGATAGCGCACGCGCCATTGGTCGCAACGGAGCCGTATCATTACCACACAGTGCCAACGCTGTTTTGACAATCGGAGCCCTCACGCCGTATCATCAAGCGCCCACATGTTTTAGCCCTTGCAGCCGCGTGCTCTGATATCCGCTGTGATTGTTCTCTTGAAAAGCCGCCCTTTGGATGCTACTTCTGCGTATAGCGCGATTTTTCTTTTTAAATGTAAGAGCCGCCGGCTATCTCCAATATTATGAAATTGTTACTCAGCTAACAACGAAACGATCACCCGTACACGGCGACCGTATTTTGCTGAGGGCAAAATTCAAAAACAATCACTTGTACTTAGACCAAGGAGGCCTGGGAGGCAAACGCTTCCCTTTGCTTCGCTTAAAGGGGCCCTGCGACACTTTTTGAGCATGGTCAGAAAACGGTGCCGACCGGTAGTGGAGGCGCCTGAGAACATGTGAGCCAAACGTTATAGCGCAGTACGCGGCCTAGAATTTACAATGAAATTTTAAAGTCATCTAGGAATCGTTCCCTCTTCTTTCAACAAATGATGCCATATACCCAAATTCACGGCCATTGGCTGAATTGAGCATTATGAGCTGCATAGTTACCGAGACCACCGCGGGAGGCCGCCACGTGCCCGCTCACTCGCTCGCGATCACATTGAAAGTAAGCCGCAAGTTCAAATAAAAAAAGAAAAAAAAAAGGCTCAAGGTCATGACGCGCGCGTGACGTGACTCCTTTCCCTCCAGCACTTTCGTCGGGGCGAGAGCGACAAATCCATGCAACTCCGCTCGTACTTGACGGATTCCAAAATTTATGCGGTGGTCGATTCGTGAGGCAATAAACTCCTTTAATGAAGCCATTCGGTAGTTACTTGTAAATGTGTTGCAGGGCCCCTTTAACGTTAAAGTTTTATCCTGCCCCTACCAAGATGGTGGCCGCGGCCGCCATCTTAGGTTGGGTACAGCTTCACTCTTGAGGCATGATTTCCACTCCAGCAATTCTTTTTAAACCTTCTTGACTTATGCGCACCCTAGGTAGGGTAACTCTCTTTTGGAGAGGTGTGTGTCCCACGACTCTCCGAAGACAGTATAATGATCTCCAAAGAGAGTTCACGTGTCCCTTTAACGAGTATCACATATATGAAAGGTCAAGACGCAAAAATATATATATATATATATTAACGCAGCTAGTCGCGCAAGGCATGGTCAGAAAAAAGCTGGTGGGCATCTCTGGCTTGGCTAGGCTTTTACCCTCTCAACTCTCTCTTTCCCACCCTTTGCTATACTATACCGTACATGGCTATGCTTGCTCTCTTTTTTTTCTGTTTTTTTTTCTGTGTCTTTCCCTTTCTTTTTCTCCATGTATATTTCATTCTCTGTCTTTGTATCTTTTTCTCTCTTTTTTCCCTCTCTTACACTTTCTTTCTATGCCTTTTTCTGTCTCTCTCTGCACTCGTTCTCATCCTTTCCCGCCTCCCCACCCTTACATCTCTCCCACTCACCCTTACTTCCCTTTCCCACCCCCTTGCAATACCATACAATGCTATGCTAGGCTCTGCTAGAGTGCCTGGATAGCCGAGTGATTACGACGCTCGCTTTCGGATCGTGGGGAGGCGGGTTCGAATCTCGCCATGAATTTCTTTCTTTCTATTTCTTTCTTTCCCTCTCTGTACTCGTTCTTTCACCCATCAGATTTATTGCATCCCACGCCGGACAAATCGGCGCACGTTTTCTGGGAGCGAAGCCGATGAGGACAAAGAGAGCGCGTGCCGGTTCATGATGATGATAACTATCTACGACACACGACAAGCCTCGACCATAACAGATCTGCTGTAAAAGTCAAAGGATCTTTTTTTTTCTTAGAGTATCGGGAGTGGGCACGTAACCCTGAAGAGCTCAAAGCTCACTCTTGTAGTGCATTTGCGTCAGTCCTGGCTTTATCTTGCCGAACTCGTTGTTCAGCAAGCTTTTCAGAGGCACTGCGCGAAAAACCTAGTCGATCGAGAACGACGCGAAAAGCTTTCTTTATTATTTTTTTTTCTGCAGTGGCTAGGAAAGCAATGTTATCTTTCTAGTCCGATAACTCTTGTTGCTGGGTCGTTCAATCACGAAGGCTGCAGCGGCAGCGTCGCGTTTTCTGCGTTGACAACCCACGTGGACTGATGGATCACGCGTATTCGCGTGTCATGACCATCGTAAACACAGCTCTCCGCGTCGCGATTTCTGCGCTCTTCACGCAAGAACAGAGGAAACAAAAAATCCACAGGGTTCCTTATGCATTCGCCTAAGACGACGCGAAGGGGAAAGCCCTCTTCTATTTTTTTTTCTTCTCAGTCGATGTACCGATCCTCCCCAGCCCCCCGCCGAAAGCTTTCCGCACCTAACTTGGTTTCGCACTTCCTCCGGGATGGGAGGCATTGCAAGCTTTCAGCACCTCATTTGTTTATTCATGGCCTCCGTGATCGGCCCCGTCTCGTCATGATGACGTCACAGATTTTGGCAATCTGTGATTGCCGTCGGTCAATTTTCGCGTTTTATGAGGCATCTAAGGCTTTCGCATTAATATTGATTTTGGCAATCTGTGACGACATGATGACGCCATGCAGTGACGTCATCGCTCAATGATGATTTTTTGCGTCACTTGTGTTGACGCCGCGCCGACGCCGCCGACGGTCAATTTTCGCGTTTTATGAGGCATCTAAGGCTTTCGCATTAATAACAAAATAAAAGGAGGGAAGAAACACGTGCGATACAGTTCGTTCGCACTGGAGGTCTGGTAGTACAGTGTACTACACTGGCAAGTTCTTTGCACCCTTCCTCGCTTCCTCGCAGGTCGTAGCACTCTTTTTCTTGAGCCGACGTTACGCCGTTGTACGCCGCCGCGCTTTGGCTGTCGTCTTCGTTTTGTTATCCTTTCTTTTTCCTTTCTTTTGTTCCGTGCTGTTCGTTCTTTCAACTTTGGCTCTGTTAGTCTGCCGTCGGTGTGTGCTGTCAGTCTCGTGTATCGGCGCGCGTGTGCCTATGTGGCTGTGTGAGCGATCGTTAAGTTGCTCGCGGATTTAAAAGTGATATGGACACGACACTGTTTCTCGAGGGCAACGCGTCCACCGTCGGACAAGTCACCGTAGCAGCGAACGCCTTTGAGTGCTTAGGACATGTTCCTCCCTGTATTCTATCTCCTGCTTACGACGTAGCTGTGAGTATGCAGTCCAGCCCTCCCTTCTGCTCAGTGACCGATTCTACTCCTGTGTGCGTTCAGTGCTCGCCTTCTCTCACTCCCTCTCTTGTTTTTTCTATGGGTACTACTCTTCCCTTACCTAGCCCCAATGTAGGGTAGCAAACCGGACGCTCATCTGGTTAACCTCTCTACATTTCCTCTTTTTGCTCTCTCCCTCATCTCTCGTCCTCCTCGCACTTATACGCACCTGACAGTGCAACTAGCGAAGAGAGTTCTAGATGGTGCTGACGAATTTCGTATGACATATTTACTAGCGCGAAAAACTTAACGAAAAAAAAGGAGAGACTTGGGACAGGACCCAAGTCTCTCTATCTTGTACCAAGTTTATTTCGTTCGCTTTGTATTTTTTTTTTCGCTAGTAAATGTGTCAATGCACATATTGCCAGCTTACTCTATATACTTTACATCTGCGCCGACAACGTAAACGCGATAGTTGACACTTAAAGGGGCCCCGCAACACTTTTTCAGCATGGTCAGAAAACGCTGCCGATCGCTAGTCCAGGCACGTAAGAACACGCGAGCCAAGTATTGTAGCGCAGCACGCCTCCTGGAATTTAGAACTAATTCTCAAAGTCAGCTAGAAATCGCCCCGCCCCCCCTTCATCTCTTTGCAAATGATGCCGTATACCCAAACTGCTGCGCCATATATACCCAAAGTCCACCGCTGTTGGCTGATTTGAACATCGTGAGCGGCATAGTTACCGTGGCCGCCGCGGGATGCCGCCATGTGCCCGCGCACTCGCGATCACACTGAAAGTAAGCCGCGCGTTCGGAGAAAAAAAAAAGAAATAAAAGAAATTACTCAAGGGCTTGAACCGACGGTGCGTATAGACGGTTTTTCGCGACGACTTTCCCGAAATCACGCGCGGATAGTTGTTCTGACGTCTGCCATTATTGTTTCGTTTTTCGTTTCTTTCGTTTGACGTCGGCGTTTGTATCCTCATTTCCATTCCTTATGCCTTTTTAGAGATCATGATTCACTTAACGTCTTTGCTGAGAATACAAAATTATTGAACACCTACTAACGAAAGGAGTACGTGTTTCCCATCCGTGGGAATAGGCACGTTTTCATCATCGCTGCGTCCTTTCTTTTCCTTATTAAATGTGTTTAACGAGAGGTTGGTGCCTAGGTTTGGCTCCGGCTACTCCTCATACATAATAATTTGCATTGGCAAGTTGCCACTAAACCTTAAAACAGAAGAAAGCACCACTTGACAATGATTATTTCACGGGGACAAGCGCGGTTAGAAATTCCTAGAAGAGATTAATGCTCATTGGTTTTCGTTGTGTATGTACCATGTATGTACCATGTATAGACTCCAACGAGGTCGATGATCTGTGTTGTTTGTATCGTGGCGTTCTGCGAGTGCGACACCGCGTTCACGTGTTTGTGTTGCCCGCTTGAGCTACGCGGGTATTTTGCTGTTTGTGTAACTTCGTACGCGCGAAAAACTGTGGACTTGTGTTTTTATGCCTATGTACGCGCGCGTGTGTTTGTGCGTGCGTGCACGCGCGTATAATTTTCAGTATAATTCGTGTCTATAATTTTCAGCTACACTTGACTGAAGACTCACGCTTGGGGATAGCCCTTAGTCACTTAGTCAAGCATTCTTTCGCACACCATTAGTAGAGGCGGTCGTTCACCCTGTCGGAGAAATATATGTATACATTTATAGTTACAAGCCATCATCCCCCTACTACACCCTTTCGCATATATATATATATATATATATATATATATATATATATATATATATATATATATATATATATATATATATATATATATATATATATATATATATATATATATATATATATATATATATATATATATATTGTATATAATGCAACAGGCGGGTTCTTCTAAAGAGGTTCGGCACGGCGCCTGGCACAAGGGTCACAAATGCGAGACAGCGTCAGCACAGAAAACAGACCGAGCGCGCAACACACGAACGTCATCGTCTTCACTTTCGCTGGCACAGAGCGGGCGCCGATGCGCACCGGTACAATATATATATATATATATATATATATATATATATATATATATATATATATATATATATATATATATATATATATATATATATATATATAGACACACATAACTATTCGAGGCATAAACGAGGCGCACACTTCCGTGAGCGGTAGGGTGAACAACCAGTGCGTGCACCGCCTCGAACACGTTACAGCAGATGCTCATTAAATATTCATATTTCTCTCCATTGTTTATGTAGCAAGGGGTTTTTGACATGACTGAGATGTATAGAACGTTAAAATATCAAACATTGATAGAACGCTGTATGACCTTAAAAGACGAGGCTCTTCTAGTCTCGCGTCTTGTTTGTGTGAGTTGATACGACGTTTTCTTCCGATATGGCACAATGATCGTGGTTTCGATCGCCAAGTTTTAGTGCCGAGTCCTCAAAGCGGCTTACGTACGCAAGCCCTTGCGTTCCTTTGTATTCTCCTTGGTTGCGGCTGGAAGTACAAAGGTACGCAGGTGCGTACGCAAGCGGCTTAAATTCCCCGGCACTAAAGCCACCTAATGTCAAGACGACGTCACGGTATGCAGTGCAGGGATGTACCCAATAATTTTTATAGGGGGGGGGGGGGCGGTTCAATCACTCGTTTTGTATGTTCGTGTGTGCGTTTGTATGTATGCGTGTATATGTACACAGTCAAAATTGCTCACCTTTGAGCGGGGGCTGGAACCCCCCCCCCCCCCAAAAAAAAAAAAAAAAAACATGGCTACGCCAGTGGTGCAGCGGATATTGCAGAAACAAGCATGGTACCGTCTCTGACTCTTTGCACTGCAGCTAGTGGCAGGTGTGCAGGCACGTATACAGACGTGCGCACACATCTGTGCGTTCCAACGAAGGAGTGGGAACCAACACCATGCAATCCTGTTTCTATACCGCCTCATGTTGCGCGCTTCATCGCAACAAGCTCCAGAACCCGGAAAAAAAAAGGCGAGACAGGGAGCGACCATGCTGTGTCGAGAAACAGCTGTTAACTGTTACCGCGTGAGCACAGTCCCATATATTTACATATAGCCACGCGCGCTTAGTTCTTTACTTTATGTGATCGGGTTTCACGAACAAAAGCTGTTACCATCGCTCGACGCAGGCTACGTCGCGAATGTTTGGGAAGCTTCTCGATTGTTTGAGACTTTTCTGATAAGATTGCGCGCACGTCACGAATAGTCGAGTTTATTCTGGAGCTGACGCGAGCACGAGCGATAACGCTGGATGTTTCGATCATTCGTGTATAAAAGACGATGCGTTTTGCCGACGATCATATTCCCGCCGCGGTGATCTCCTAGTAATGGTGCCCGACTATTGACCCGAAGGTCGTGGGATCGAATGCCAGCCAGGGCGGCCGCATTTCGATGGAGGCAAAATGCTAGAGGTCCGTGTGCTTAGATTTAGGTGCGTTTAAAGAACACCAGGCGGTCGAAATTTCCGGAGCCCTCGAGTACGGCGTCTCGCATAAAATATATCGTGGTTTCTGGAGGTAAAAATCCCAACAGTTATGTATTACGATCATATTACTGAATGCCGATGACTGTCACCCAATAGAGATATTTACATTTACCGCTCTTACTGCAACCTTCTTCACCGTCACAACCACGTGACAATATGAAAAAAAAAAACACGCTGCTTTCTTTCATTATCGTAGTTGAGCTCGAGAGAGAGGAACTCCATGTACATGGACTATGTGGTTACTTTCTCATGTTTTGCATGGTAAAAGCTCATTTTCAGTACATAAGTCGACACATGGAAGAGGGGGCGGGGGACAGGAATGAATGAATAGAGATGGGGGTTACTTAAAAGTGTTTGGATGCAATCTCGTTGGTAAGTATCCATCTAAATAGAGCTTCGCTGGCAGTCAGCGCCCGTCCTCGTGTGATGTTTCCTTTTCCGTACGTAAATTCGGGCAGTTTTTTTTTTATTTATGTAAAGGTTAGTCAGTCCTTGAACCGGTTGACGACCTTGTGTTGGGGAAATGAGTTTTACGGCATAAAATGTGATAGAAGAAGTCGTCACCAAAAACTGTAAAGTGAGATGAAAATGTAGAAAAAAAAGGAAATAAGAGAGCAGAAAACGACATTCTCCAATATCTCTTTATCCCAGAACCACCACATAAAAAGAGAAAAAAAATACAGAGAACAGAAAGAGCCAGCAGCATTGTGCGTCAGGAAATTTTATTATTCTTTGATACTCGTACACACATACACAGGGACACAGAGGAAGCAGGGAGAGATCAGGCTGACAAACTGCCACCTAGAGGGGCACAACACCTGCCTACTCTTTCGGGAGGAGGGAAGAGATAGAGGAAACGAAGGTAGGAGAAGAGAAGGAGGAAAGAAGGTAAGAGATTAAAGAAAAAAAATGACGAAGAGATTGACAAAAATACGTATAAACGTGAAAAAAGGAAAACATCTGTAAACGGATGGGCAACCTCCAATAACACATACATCTTCGTATGTTCTCATATTCGCAGCAGCCGCCAGACAATCAGCCCAGGTATGTCGCGCTGCAGGCAATCGAACACGCAGCCGTGATACTACCGGAGCACGTCAAGTAAATGAAATATAAAAACCTCGCGCAGCACAGTCACCGCTCGCAACGCTTGCGCACGCCGCTCGGCGAACTTGTCCAGCTCCCTCCCTGCTGTGCGCGTATAGGACAGTTGTGCGACGACGGCGGTTCCACGCAGGTACAGATGCTAAGAGCTCTCGCATTGTGGCAGAACGTATTGTGGTATCACAAGGAGAACTGCGCGAGACGGGGGCCGTGGCTGCTCGGATTTACTATATGCCCGCTGAGACTGTGAACCATGAATGTTACGCACTGCGGAAGATTGGTACGTTGACAAATATTTTCGTGCCTCTCTTGTTGTTTGCTTTTGATATGATCGAGCGCAGACGTTCGTACAGCCATAACCCTGCGCATTGAAAAAAAAAAAATGACGTGAAAAGCCCGACTGAATAGAGGTATGGGGCCGACTGGCGCCCCTTTTTAAATGATTCAGGTTGGGGGGGGTCAGAGTGCACCCCCCCCCGCCTTTCCCCCGGATCATTTTCATTGGCGTCATTTCTTTAAACGTCTTTATTTCTGCATGTAATAGGTTAGACCTTGCGGCAGGAGAAATAAAATAAAATGTTAATGCGCAGGGTTATGGCTACGCATGCTTTTCTGACAATAATGGTGACCAAAGACCCCTGATGTGGCATTCAATGATCTGTTTGCTTCCCAATTTCACCCCGGAAATCCGGGGAACAATGGCATGCCTTTGTGAGAAGCACGTCATGGCTTCATTTTCACCTTTGCATCCATTATTGCGGAGCTCACTTTATTTCGCACGCGACCAACAGGATGGTGAAACTTGGGCCCCCTAATGTGAGGACCCTGCACGTGCCTATGTGCTCGAGAACATCTTGCGTACCGACAACCCTCTCTTCCTGTGATTTGTGAACTGTGAGCGGATACGTCCTCACCAACCGCATTTACTCTGCGAGCGTTGGTTAATGTTCAATCGTGTTGACTGTTTGATATTTATCGTTGGCTAAACGTCCCTAACTGATTGCTAATATCGGCTGGTTTGGGCTACATAACGTCTATCACTGGCTAATGTCGGCTAACGTAGGCGCTCCGCTCTTGTGACTTTCAACATTGTTTTCATTCAGTCTGAATTCAGCGATGCTCTCGCATACGCACTGACGTGGTTCAGTTTCAATATTTAATAACTCGTTCTACACTTTCAAAAAAATTTGGTAAAAAATTGGTAACTGCAAGCAAATGGGTAGGAACAGCAGCTGATACTACCTTTCTTCGACCATTACGAACTTCTTGCTGCCTGTTTAGTCCGCCTCGGGGTTTCAGTGGTTACGGTGCTTGGCTGCCGATATACGTCCTGCTTCCTCATTCGTAAGTGCAGTTTTGTTGTGATAGCAATTATATGGGCACATCAAGCGAGCGAGGGAGAATAAAACTTTCATTAGTAAAAAATTAAGAGTAGTTTTTGTGGATCGGACCTCCTAGTCCGGAAGACCATCGTCTTTTGCCACCGTCCGGACTCGGTTGAATAAGCCTTGCTGCTGCTCTGGATCCGAGCGGGGCAAGGTTTATAGGGTTAGCGGATTTTTCTCGCACTTACCGCTAAATCGCGCTGAATGTTTTTGTCTCTGTATCTCGTTAATTTTTATTACCATTACACGTGAATAACGCACACTCACACGCGCTGACACGCACGCGCATATAAACACACGTACACAGGGATACAGAAACCACTTCTCCCCTTAAATAAAATCTGGCTAGTACCCTGGTTAAACAGATGCTGCACTGTATGTATGTATGGCCGTCGAGGACAAGCTCTGCTGAGAGATGCAGAAGTGCAAGCTGGAATATATTTTGCCAGTAGGCGCAGCTCGAAAGGAGCACAAGGTAATCGTGCAACACCCCCTCACGTGCGAATGCTCTTGAAAGCCGTTGCGACCTCGCGCTAATAGGCCGAATTTTGCAGAAAACACGCTCTCCGAGCTTGGCTGCATATAGGCACCTTGCGCTGAAGCTTTCCGCAGTTGGCGGCATTGGCAGAGTGCACAGCGAGGGCAGGAAGGACGCGATGCACATTCACTGCGATACCTCGGCTTTCTTAGCCCAATGAGAGCTCGGTGCCTGAATACGCCCGAGGGCGCATGCACCGCATGACTTGGGCGTGCGCTTACGTGTTTACTGTCGAAATGAGAAGAGAGAATGTAGTTAAACTGCAACTCCGACCTCCATCCGGTCTTCATCGACGCAAAGCTTCGCTTCTCTATCGCCTTTTGTTGGGAGTTGCCTTCACGATGGCATATATACAACGTTAACTGGAACGACAGACTGCACGGCACGCGATGTTTTCGGCACCGAAGGAAACATGGACCACTTGCTCTGCTGTTGTCCTCGATTTGTCTCGGAGACGCGAGTGCTGCGATGACTGTACGATCGGCCACTTTCTGTGCAGGTGCCACTATAAAACACCGTGCCCATCTCTCGTCGGCCCACAAGGTACAGTCACGATCGTACAGTCACGCACTGCGATGACTGTACGATCGGCCACTTTCTGTGCAGGTGCCACTATAAAACACCGTGCCCATCTCTCGTCGGCCCACAAGGCATTGAAGGCACTCTTGTACGTTTTGAGGACGACGTGTGCTAACGCCTCTGACTTGCGGTGCAGTCCCGCACGCTCCAGTGAATTCATTGCATTTTACCCTTCCCCCCTCTCTCTCATCTTTCTATTCCCATTCCTCAATCCCTTAAAGGGGTACTGACACAAAAATTTTGGCCTCGCGTATTTTTTTTTTTTTTTGCTGCAATGTGTTGCTGAAGGCCTGTTAGTCATAACACGGCACATCGTTTGCTGCAGTGCGCGACAGATAATTAATCACAGGCTCCTCATTACCGACCAATGTAAGTTTCGGTTTCAAAAAAGACAAGCCTCCGGGTGCGACTATCACCACCTAGCGGGTACAGCGCTCGATCACGTCAGCACACAGAACTGTGACGCACTTCCGCGCGGTTCGCGAGCAGCCGCCGAGAAGTAGGCTGCTGGAGCGAACGCGGCAAAAAAAAAGAAAAAAAAAGAAAAACGGCTATGACGTCATCATAACTTGTTGCAGCGTGGTCACCTGAGGGAAGTACGTGGGCCACCGAGGGTCACCTTTGAGGGTGTCAGTAGCTCGAGGGTGTCGATCGCTCACGCAAACTTCAATATTCATTTAAAATACCTTCTATGTTCGCTGTTGATATTTTGCAGGAGATATACGCATGTTCACGAGAATCGATCCCGCAGGCTATCTCGGCCGCGAAATTTTGTGTCAGTACCCCTTTAACGTAGGGTAGCCAACCAAAATCTTTTCTGGCTAACCTACGAGCCTTCTGGCTTTCTGTCTGCTTCCTCGAAAGTGTGTGCTGAGGCGTTTACAACGTAATTTCATTTACTTCGTTTATACCCAGTGGCCGTCGTCGGTAACGCGCGTTTCCATATCCTAAAGAGCGCAGCAGCGGAACTTGCGATCTCCCTCACGCGCTGGAGAATCACGTGACGTGAACAGAAACGTCACGGATGACGTCATATGGTAAAGCGCCACGTCGCTGTTGACTCCTTTTCTGGCAGTATAGTGATGCTGGCAAAATAGTGACAACAGCGAAGCGGCACGGCGTATGCTACTTGTGCGCCAGTGACCCGGACCAACCAGTGACACTGGCAAAACAGCGATACGTATGCAACGCCAGACAGAACCGTACAGTTTGATTCAAAGTTTGGGGATGGTGTGACGTCGTACGGGACGTTTCTGGCCAGGTCACGTGACTCTCCCGCATGTGACGTCGATCGGAACTTACGCTGTTGCGCTCTTTAGGCTACGGAAGCACAGTGAAAGTGTCGTAGCGCCTATCTTGCAATCATGCAATTAAGAAAGAGGGAAAGGTAAAGGAAAGACGGGGAGGTTAACCTGGCGACTTCTCCGGTTGGCTACCTTGTACTTGGGAAGGGGAAAGGGGATGCGAAAGAAGGGAAGAGAACAGAGTCTGTAACGACACTACTGTGTCATGACAATAGCACTGTCTAAAAACAACGCATAAACGTAGTCACTGAACTGTCACAACGTGTCGTTCAGTGCTGTTTCTTTATGAAACCACTTCTCTATCTAAGCTTTGTGCCGTTTCTTTTCTTTCTTCTTCTTTCGCACGTGACGTCGGGCGCTGCCTCCTCGGGACTACTCCGGTGCTGCCCAAAGTGCGACCGAGTGCACCACCTGAACTTGAGCCAGCAGTGCGACTTCGTGTACGGCAACGAGGAATGCCACTCGGACGAGCAGTACCTGGCTTACACCACGTTCGTCTACTGCGCATTCGGGTCAGGGCAGACTGTGCCGGGACTGGTCGTGCTCGTAAGTTTTCTCTCCAATCTTTTTTTTTTGTTAAGGTAACATAACTTTCCCGCTTAAAGTAACATATCAAAAGCCATAACACTCAACCATAAATTGTTCGCTTGAGTTCCGCGTCACCTGTTATTTAATAATTGCACAGAGATAGGAAGGTAGGCTGCATTAGAGCCGGCCGTTCCGATACGCAGTCGAGAAATTTCTTCCTCACACTTGCCCATAAATACATATACACATTACACAAACGAAACTAACATGCTAGGCCTCAGGAAATAGATACAAACAAACCAATCCGGAACAATACAAGAGAAGCGACCGGGATGTGCACATTGTTCAATATAAACACGCTGTGCGCATAACGCACGAATGTAATATGCCAAGTAGTCCAAACAACAAACTCACAATAATCGTAGCGCTCATATGTTCTTTGCAACGTATTGAATTCCGATTAAAATACGTTCGGAAGTTTTCCACGATTGGAGAATTGCTGCGTTTCAAACGAACTCTGGTATGTAGTAGTGTTTACTTGTAGCCTCGCTTCAAAAACAAAACAATAAAAGAAAGAGAAAAATAAGGAAATAATAAGAAATAGAAAGGTTTACTGAGCGCAGCACATAGCAATGGCAGAACACGTCACTTGCGAGTGGCCTGGTCAGGAGAACGCTTTCAGCCCGTGTGGTCCACTCGCATTTTTGTTTTATGACGCCACCTGCCACCATCCGTCTCCACAACGTGCAAGCGTGTCACATTCAAGCGGGAGACGGGACTGACGTCGATGTCTCGGTTAATTGGATGTCAAGCTGCGAAAAACACCGATGACGTCACTCAGTGGAATGTATAGCACATCGCGCACAACGGCCGTTCTGACCTCAAGCACGTAAAAAAACAAGCGAGGGGGGCTGTCACACAACGGAACGGTGACCGGTAGATCGAGCTTACGAACGAACTTTACTGCAAAGTAAAATCACCGGGCATGTGCAGCTCGTACAAAGTGCAGCTGTAGTGAGTTCCAAGTATTTTGTACCTACCATCTCGCTCAGTCGAGTTCGTGCTGTGCGTGATGCCTCATCAAACGCGAAAATTGACCTCGGCGTCGGCAGCGTCAACACGATTCAACAAATCATCATCACTTGATGACGTCACAGTGACGTCACAGATAGCTAAAACTTCTGACGTCACTATGACTTCGTGATGACTTCACGCAACGTGACGTCACATGATGTCGCCATCACATGACTTCGTCGTTTGGTCAAAGGTGGGCTGATCACCGAGGCAGTACAGAACTAGGTGGGATGCAGAAAGCTTGCAATGCTTCCGATCACGGAGGCCGTGGAAAACCACGTTAGGTGCAGAAAGTTTTCGGAGCGGGGCATGGGAGGATCAATACACCGACTGCGAAGAAAAAATCACAGCATATCCACGTAGTGAATGATGATGAGTGGGCGAAGCTGCGGAGGTTCATCGGTAAACCGTGAATCTTCCGTGAATTCTGCCCAGTACATCATCACCGACGTGAGATTGGGCGCGTTTATACTAAAGGTTCGATGAGAGTTATGACGACTTGCAGCTCACTTTAATTTTACATGTACGCTGTGAATTTTCATTGTTTAGAAAACCATTGCTTTAGAAAACATCTGGCGTCTTTCGTTAAGCAGCTGGCATCTTTTCGTTTTGCTTTAGAAACATCCGGCGTTCTTTCGTTTTGCTTTTAGAAAACATCTGGCGTCTTTAGTTGGTTTATTTCATCAATCAACGGCGTTTTGAACAAAATTTTTATTGTTTAATCACGCACAGGAGAAATCTCACCAGGCACTACCTTGGAGGTAAACAATGGCTGCTAATGGGAATGAGAGACAGAAGTCGGCTTTTAGCTAACATTTACACTTCTACTTTACTAACGTTTCCTACTGGAACATGCCAATGGCTGCTAATGGGGAATGAGAGACAGAAGAATTCGGCTTTTAGTTAACGCGCACGCTTCGAATTTTTTATTGTTCAACAACGCACAGGAAAAATCTCCCACCGGCACCACCTTGGAGGTCAAGATCTGGTTCTAGCGTTACGACTGGTTACGCGCTACGACTACGAGGGACGAACGGGTGCCGCTTTAAGGAGCTTCGCCCCTAAAAGAAGATTGCTTTCGCCTTCGAATCTTCTTAGGCGAATGCATAAGGGACCCTGTCAGTTGTTTTTCTTGCTGATGTCTACAGTCACCACGCGTCACGAACGCTCTGGCACTCACCGTCATCCTCACCACCAGCAGCCACGCGCTCCGGGTATCGCATTTCAGTCGCCCAGCATTGTACCTGAGAAGTGATTCAGTAAGATGTCCGCGGATGGCTCAATAAACGTGTCAGAGTCCTTTCTTCTTGCTTTCGTGCATTGGAAACAACGAAATAAACGAGCGCGCTGCGTAGATGCTGCAATGACTACAGAAGGAACTGTTCGTTGGCACTGCCATGGTAGGGTCAGAATTCCGATGGGGGACGATCGGAATTTCGATAATCTCATTGCTATCAACGCGGCTGCCGCGTTGATATCGAAAAGGTAAAGACAGACTTAGATAGACCGACACCTGCAAGTGCATGAAGTCATCTGCTAATACTAACTGCTATAACAAAAAGAACGATTCAGCGTTAACTCCTGTGGGGAACTAAGCTCAAGGTAGAACGTGTCAACTACAGTATTTGTGAATGAGTAATCAGGGATATAGAACTGAAACAATGTTAAGAAGAGAAAGAGAAAGAGCAGAGGAAGGCAGGGAGGTTAACCAGAAGTTTGCATCCGGTATGCTACCCTGCACTGGGGTTGGGGAATAGGGGGTTGAAAGCGAGAGAGAGAAAATAAATAATAAGAAAAAAAAAACAAAAAAAAAACAGTCACAACCACACACACACAAGAGCGTTCCGCTCAGAGGCGCTCTGACAGACCAGTGGATCGCAGGAAGGCGAGTAGTGCTTGTAAAGCCTTCTTCTGCGACGTTATGTCCGGACGATGGCGTAAAAGTCTTTCTTCTGATAGAGGTTATAAAGGTGACCCATGCTTACTGCTTTCCGATAACCTTCTTTTTTTTTTTTTTTTTTTCCTCGTCTATTTCAAGACACTCGGTCTACTCGTCATGTTCGTGGGCCTGGGGATCACGGCTGATGATTTGTGAGTTTTTCAGGAGTGCTCACTCCTTCCTTTTCTCTCTCTCTCTCTCTTTCTTTTCCTGCTCGATGCTTTCTTTGGCATTCTTACGTGCTCAAATTGTGGGACTCTCCCTGAAGCGTATAGGCCATTTAGACTTTTCTGAAGCAACGATGGATGAGGCTGTCAAGGTGGATTCAGAGTGATTTAGACGATCTCTAATTGTTCCTATATAGGAGAGCAATTGCACGTTCTGAACGCGCAATGCTTGTGAATGTGCAAATCTACACGAAAAAGAACGAAGGGGCGCTGTTATGTAGTCTAGAAGAAAAATCGCGCTTTTAAATTTGATACATTACCTAACCCCGCCTCGGTACATGCGTTAAACCACGTCAAGCCGAAGGACCTCGCGTTACAGTTGCTGAAGCAGCCAGTGACCAAGTCAACGATGAAACGGCGACACCCGATAACGCATCTCTCAAAGTCCAGCTGTTGATTCGAGGCGCTAAAGCTCATCGATAAATGGCCAGGCATCCCGTATCGTCCGTTGCTCCATGCAACGTCTTTAATTGAACGAGTCATTGTCTTTCGCACAATGTACGGAATGAGGGTACCCTAGCGCGGAGTCGCATGTTGCGGTTTACGAAGTTGTTGATCGCTTAGTTATTTAGCAACACAGCTCTCGAAGGACAGTATACCGCGTACCGTAGGCGGCTACATTCTAAGAAAAAAAAAAAAAAGATGGCCGATCCCTCCGTCATTGGAATCGATATAACACGAAAGTGAAACGTGTCGTCACAGAAGTAGTTGACTGTTTATAGCGCATTGGTAGATGAGAGCTTGTACAATGTCTACTGCTGTTTGGCAGATATAGCACCGCTTCATGTGGACGCACCCACGTTGACGCCAAGTGGTACATCTCTGTACCGACGACTAACGCCCATGATCACGATTTAACCCTTGCGGTAGCTGAAGTTCTTAACATACACGCGGACACCGCATATGGTGAATCCCGCGCAAAGATGGCAACAAGCATAATAAACGCTGTTACTTAATATGCACTCCTCCAAAGCTTCGTGAAACACGAACAGAAACGCTACGCGCGTCGTGTCTTCCCTCTAGTCTGGCCGTTAATTCTCACATGGCGAGCAGGCAACGCGGTGCGACAGCCAGGCAAGCGTTTTCGATATGGATGGATGCTATGGGCGAGGTTTTGGCTAAAGCCACCTCCTCGCGACAGGGGCGTAGCCAAGGGGGGGGGGGGATTCAACCCCCCCTCCCGAAAATTTTCAATTTTGCTTGTGTATATGTGCACGCACACATACAAACGCACGCACGAACATACATAAAGTATGGTTGAATTCCCCTCCCCCCCCCCCAAAAAAAAAAAATTCTGGCTACGCCCCTGCCTCGCGGTGTGAAAGTGTTGACGAAGTTACACTTCTATGGGAAACGCGCCGAATAGGACGGTCGTAGCGACGGCGAGTTTTTATTTTCCCGAGCCTGGTGTCACACATGTCACCGCCCCATTATAAATGGGACGCTCATAACATCCATCTATTCAAGAGCTGTGTGAAAGAAAAGTGTGAAAGATAAAAGGCGCGTTCATGTATCCTCTGCACTGTGTTTGGCGGTAGCTTAGTAGGCTAAACGCCCGCCAGGCATTGTCGCGGACCAAGAGGTCATGGTTCGACTCAAGTCAAGGGAACTTTTTCCTATAGTTTTTTTTTCTTTGCCATCTGATGGCGTTCATTTTGCTGACGTTTTTCCGTGACGGAAATGCGTCATGAAAGTCATAAAACAGTTTCGTGTTAAAAAAAGGGGGGGGGGGGGCGTACGTGTCATTTTCGGTGACTTGCCACTTGTGCAGTGTACGGTTCTCTGTAAAGGGACACGTTAACTCTCTCTTCAGTCCCACGACTCTCCGACAAGAGTATAACGATCTCCAAAGGGAGTCCACGTGTCTCTTTAAGGAGACTCATATACGTGACAAGTCGGGATGCACACAAAAAGAAAAAGAAACTTGCACTCGGCCGCGCAAGCTAAGCTAGTAAAGTTCACAGTTGGGCGAGTTGGTGGTAGTTCATGTTAACGTGTGAAGCAGTGCATGGAGACAGGGCACAAAAGGAACGAAAAACGAAAGGAAAACCGCTGCACTCGCAACTAGTTTATTTAAAAAAAAACATGGTTGATATACATACATGAAAGCGTACCACGTGTGACCATGACGTTCAAGTTACAACAGTTTTTTGGTGATCTTCCGAAAAAGACACTTCGCAATCGCTTAGAACTACTGATGCTTGGCTGATGCAATCATCTTTTCTTTTAGTGATATGGAAGGCCTCGATCACTTCCTTGGCGAGTGCAGCGGTTGTCCTGTCGTTTCGTTCCTTTTATGCCTTGTCCCCCTGCGCTGCTTCACACGTTAACATGATACCAGTGAAGCTAGGTTTCAAACTTGGCTTAAGCTAGGCTATTTTTCAGTTTTTCATGGCTCTTGGGTCGACGAGCTTCACTGTTATCAAGTTTTGCGCCGCCGAGTGCAAGCTTCTACATTTTTTTCATTTAAACTTAGCGCAGTTAGTCATTTCGGTAGCTTCGACGCGGCTCCTCCGAAGCTGTTGCTATGGCGCATGCGCGGCTTGGCAACGGTACAGCGATGTTTTTTGCGGGGAGCAGCCGCTTTCATGCCGTGCTTAACAGCTTCGCTGTTAAAAGGAGCCAAACGACTCTCTCTCTAAGAATCATCATGTAGCGCGAACTACATGATGATTCTTAGCAAGCACCAACTAGCCCAAGAAAGAAATCCTTCTGCAGGACTCTCTTTCTTTTTTTTAGTGCAACATGAAGCGCAAGTGGGCTCATGCGAACCTCAACCCAACGCCTGCTCATCCAAAGGAGGTTAAAAAAATTGTCCGCGTATCTGCGTGCTTCGCTGCAAATGTCGTCTAAAGACGATAGAAGAGGCGCTGCGTGAAATATGGACGCCATCTGGCAATACGTCAAGAAATATGAGTGCTGTGTTGCGGGCTGGTAGTCCCGGCGCCGCAGCCGGCGAAGACCGGCGGTGACCAACGCGACCGGCGGGGACGCCTGCCAGCCCGAACACGCGGTTTGGCGCAAACCGCCGAAGGAGAAGAAACGTCCGCACTCAACGAGTACTCTCCACACACTCTTTTATTTTCACGTCGCCTGGGTAAAACAAGAATGCCAGAGCGGCGCCCCCTGACATTCGTGCAGTGCAATACTGAACTGAAACCGAAACACAACAATGAGCTTGTGCAGAGGGCACGGAGGAAGGCAAGTTTCAGCGCAGTCACATTTTCAGCGCAGCTTAAGAAACGAGGGTCTTTAGAATTACGTGTCTATCTATTTTCTATCAACACACCACTTAATACTTACTTAGTGATGTTGCGCCTCAGATATGCGTAATGTTTGCTTTTTGATCGACAATGTACACAAGTATGAACTTAGTCAGCTGTTCAAGATGGCTGGCCCTTGGGCAAGTGGTTCAACTTTGGCCGGGTGGCTGAATCGAGTGACGTGCCGACAAACAGAAAGACAGACAGAAAGACAGACCAAAATTTCTCCGTTTAAGTTCCCCAAGAAAGACTATTGTCCATATCGTCTTTAAAAATCTGGAGTGGAAGCTCTCGCACATTACCGGCAAAAGTGAAGCCAGCGTCTGCACCCCCTCCCCCCCCCCCCCTCTTCCCCTGGAAACACCCTCTTTTCATGTGGTTTTTCATGTGGTGCCCGTTTAGAGTTCAAGTGGCTTTGCTCTGTTAACGGCAATGCTAGGTTAAATATAAAATAAAAGATCGTTGTTCCCGACAAAAGTAGCGCATGGAGGCATGTATTGATGACATTATCCCCAATAAAATTTGCCAAGAACTTGAGGCTTTTTAAGGAAACCAGTAACACAAAGACGGACGTTGAGCCTGAAGATCTGGCCATATTAAACTCGTAGGGTGTGGAAGGAAAACGCTCTTTTTCTTCGGTGAACGCTCACGAAAGCACCACTTTCTTTAAGTATGGTACCGAACTAGCTTCGAATGTAACGGGGACAGCTTACTGCCGTCCCATAGTAGGGTGCGTATAGCACCCTAAATCGTTAACAATTTGTTGTGAACACATTTTATTATTCCCCTACTAACATGGCGGCTGCGGCTGCCGTCTTTAGGGGCGGGGGTGGGAGGGGGTGGGGGATCATGGCTCTACTCTTCAGGCATGATATCCACTCCAGCAATTCTTTCAACCTTTTTGGCGCAACCCTACTAGTTCTTTTTACTTTTTCAGTTTCGCGCAGCAATGATATTTTTTGTATGTCATAAAGAATTGCAAAGTTTGTCGACAAATAATTGCGAACAGCTTCTGGCGCCGCTTCTAAGCGCGCTTGCTATTATCTAACGAGAACAAAAAATATGTGGTATTTTCAAAGTTTTCTGTCTCTGTTCTGGCTATCGATGATCATCCAATAATATAATTAATTATCAGTATTTCCTGCTTCACGAGGGCAAATTATATGTGATTGCGAGACGGGGTTACTGCTGAGGTTGGATCCTTAGTTGCAGACACATAAAAGCCATCGTGAAGAGCGTATGGTAGAGCAAAATGAAAGGCATCTCACAAGCGTTGACCTTTCGTATGATTCTTGTCGGGCCATTATCACGCGCTTCCTGTCTCATCATTCAAGTTGACAATGGCTCCTTACAATGCCATTAGCCTCTCCGGTGTTATTCAGGAGTATCCGGGTGATTAAGAAATAGTACGGAGGAAGCGCAACTCAGAAAGTCTGAACGAACTAACAAGACGAGGGAGAGACAGACGAAGTGAAGATAGGAAATAGCAAACCCCTGTTTCCTGTCTGTTATCTTCGCCTGTGCTTGTCCATCTTTCGAAAATGGACCACTTGACCTCCTCACAGCGTTAGATCGGCTAAACTGAAGAAAAGCCACTAGCGTCGAAAATTGGGCGATTTCGTACTGGATCGTCTTATAGAGGGCCCCTAAATTTGCATTTTTGCATGAGTCCTCAACAAACACGTAGCCACGACAATTTTTCGAAACGGGGCCGTTATAGAGGAGTTACACGCGTCTGATGATCCAAAAGCGGCCCTCGCCCACTTCGCTCTTTCCTTCTCTGAGCTCCGTTCGTCGGCTCGTCTCTCCTCCTCATCGGGCGAGGAGGAAGAGCAGCGAGCGCGCGTGCCTGCGAGCAGACAAACAGGTTGTTTTTGTGGATAACGCGAATGATGACGTCACTACAACGCCGGGGATACCGAAAGGCTCAGAGAAGACAAGGGATTGTTTCTTGGAATTCGTGGCGCGCCAGCGGCTTGTAGCGCTATCGCGCTTGGCATTGTTGATCGTGACGGTATTCTGAACTCGATGCGCGCGTTTTAAAGGCCCTTTAGCAAACTGCGCAGCAGGACACGACACGAAGGACACGTCTGTCTGTCCTTTCTTTGGGTCCTGTCCTGCTGCGCAGTTTGTTCGTAAATGAAAAAAAGTTACAGTGACGTTTCACTCTGTGAGCGCTGGCGACGCGCAATCGAATTGGTGCTATCCCGTCCCTATCCTATTGAAGGGCAGCTGATTGGAGTCAACCCTGCTTAACATTCCTGGCTTGTTTTTATCCTTTCCCACCTCCTGCTCATCCTCCTCAGTTCCTTCGCTCTCTCTGAATTGTACACGTCCTAGGAAGCGGTATGCAACACTGCCTCACTGCTACCATTCTGAAATAATGTGGTTCTTCTTTTTCTCCGTATTCGCAGTTTGACGCCGTCTCTCATCGTCATATCGGATTCCTTGCACCTGTCTCAAAACATTGCCGTATCCTTTTTTTTTTTGTCTCCTGTGTTTCGCTGTCCGAGTAATCAATTTTGAAATGCCGGAACGTTAGAGCTTCCAACCAGAAATCTCCGAAGGCGCTGCGAAGTTCTGGTCAACCGGCCTTGCTCAACGACTATGCCACTCCCGTGCTGTAGTGCGTAGTGCTGTAGTGCGTAGGAAAAGCTGGTGTGTGCGTGCTTGCGTGTGTGTTTTCTTTATATTTTTTAATCATTTCTCTAAGTCTTACCTTGCTGTCCCTCCTTACCCCTTCCCCAGTAGAGGGTAGTAAACCGTATAATTTTCTTCTGGTTAACCTCCATACCTTTCTCTTAACATCTCTCGCTCTCTCTCTCTCTTTTATTCGCGGCCGTCTAATATTGTATTGTACGGTATTTTGAGTTATACTCTATGCGGATCGTCTCTAGGGACACATTGCAGGGTACAAATTCAGTACGAGTGTTCCAGAGCATGCACTTTGTGTCAAAAAAAAAGAAAAAAAAACCAGAGCCACGTTAGGAATCAAAACAGGGCGTGTTGGCTTATAATGCCCTAAGGTGACAGGTAGCGTGTACGACGACACACACAAGAGATTCACGTCACGTATAAGTATGTATATCAATATAACGTGTGCGGTTCTCTACGCGTCTTCACCACAGAACAAACGAAGCTACGTGCAGAGCACACATGACTGCGGCCTGCGTTTTCCACAACAGAAGACCAGGTGTAATGCATCCCAATGTCCCGTCTACAGCATTGACTAACCAGTTCTAACCAGTTCTAGTCAGCTCTGGCCATTGCTAGCCAGTTTCGGAGGTATGCGAGTGAGCGTAATAGTTGATCTCGGTCCGGAATATTCATCGTCCTGGCTTTACAGAGCGTACAGGTGAAATCGTTGACCTTGGACCAGGTGTCTACAGTGGGTCTATCCTTCCGGGATAGACCAACCGTGGTAGCTTAGTAGCCGAAGTGTAGCGCTGCTAAACGTGATGATGCGGGTTCGATTCCCGCATTTCGATGTGGGCGAAATGCAAGAACACCCGTGTAGTACTTCGATCTAGGTGCGCGTTGTTCGAGAAGCCTAGCTGGTCAGAGTTAGCCTGGGGTCCCCCGTTACGGCGTGCCTCATAACCACATAATTTGGGCGCGTGAAGCGCATGAATTCAATAATTCTGATTACCCGAAAAGAAAAAAAAAAACGGTTTCTTTTAAACGAAATTTCTAGAAATGAAGCGAATTGTACTTCGTTCACCTCCGAAATGAACCACCCCCCAAAAAAGAGAGAGAGAGAATGAGAGAGAGTAAGATAAATTGTGGTTCGTCGGGAGGCCTATAAATCACAGATTTACTTCCCTTTGTTTTCTGTGTTTGCTTTCTTTTCTTGCTTCATCTGCCGCAGAGCCTTGCTCCATTGACATTCGACTGACTTTGTTTTGTGCGTCCTCTCGTTTAATTTCTTAAATTTTAATCTGTTTCTAGTTGTTTCTTTTCGTTTTCACAGTTGTCAAATTGAACTGGGCTCCTTCGCGCACTGCGTTGTAGCTATAATACCAGACAGTTCTAGAATGACGCATTCAGAGATAGCGCTCGTCGGGTGCGATGTGCCATTTTCTTCACTTAACTTGGGTACCCAAGACGATAGCGTACGACGCATGCGCAGTGGCCACGAACACTAACGCAATTTTTCGCACACAAGCAGACATTATATAGTGCGCTCCCTTTTTGTTTGCAAAACATGTTCGCGACCTCATTAGAAGTGTTGGGGATTTTACGTCCCAAAGCCACGATATAATTATGAGGGACGCCGTAGTGGAGGGCTCCGCAAATTTCGACCATGTGGTGTTCTTTAACGTGTGCCTAAAAATGAATGCACGGGACTCTTGCATTTCGCCTCCATCGAAATGCGGCCTCCGCGACTTGGGATTCGATCCCGCGACCTGTCTGTAGCGACCTTAGTTTGTCTGCACTTATTTGTCAGCGACGCCACGGCCGTCGTTTCACTGTGTTCCCGTTCGCAATTGTCACCTTTCGGTGTGACCCTTGACTTTGGCCTCACGGCCCCGAAGGGGGTGACCTTCTTGGCGTTCGGCAATGGGGCACCGGATATCTTGTCATCTCTGGCGGGCATCCAACAGGCAAGGCCCGAGCTCGTCATAGGGGAGCTGTTCGGTAAGCACGCTTTTCCTAATGCACGCAATGCATTCACTATCTTATAGTTCCTTCAGGGGCGAATTAGCATATACTATTGAGGGATGCGTCAAACTTCTGACAATTCAATACAACGATTACAAGATGAGGTAGGTGCTTTACTCGGTTACAATTCCGCCCACAACGGCACAGCCATCGCTTTGGGCGGAGCTGATAGCATAAATGCTTCATCCAATAAAGCTTAGCCGTTTTTGTGGCGTCAAGCATCCTCGAGTGTTTCATATATTTGGCTTTCCCATACAGACACACGTTTGTGTCGCTGGTTTTAGGTTTCCGGGACTGTGTGTTCACTGTCCCGTTTGGCTGTTCTGCCAAAATGTCCCTGAACCAACTAGCCCCCCTAAGAACCCTTTTAGTATAGAAGCTTACATGTATGTTTCACTTTCGATAAGTCGAAGCGATATGGAAAAGAGAGGATACGATTGATAGACGATGGAAAAACTTGATATATTCATTAGGTCGTTGTCTGAATGCGTTGAGAATGATGTGCCGTGTAGAACGTGCTGCCCGGAGTGGCGTCACTCGTATTTAAAACCCTTCATTTCCGGTGGTTCAACGTCTTGAGCATCGAGTCATTGATTTTATCGTCGCAGGCGCGGGCATATTCGTGACGTGCGTGGTGGCCGGGTCCGTGTACCTGACGCAAGACTTCAACGTCATGGAGAGGCCGTTTCTCCGTGACGTCATCTTCTACATCAGCGCCACCTTCTGGGCGTTCTACCTCTTCTACACGCAGCAAATCACCATCGCCCACTCCATCGGTGAGCGTATACCAACATACCCCTCTCCTCTCTCTCTCTCTTTTACAAACAGCTGTATACGTAAGCCTGTCTCCAGAAGCATATGCCTAGCAACAAGCGGTCGAAGTTGCGCAAGCATATCGCTATAAAACGGGCACGGAGCGGTTGGCATAGCACGCGAACATGTTCGCGTCAATAAGAGCGTACCGGGAACTAGAGTTGACAAGCATTTTAGACAATTTCATTGAGATTGTCTATGTAAGTGACGAAAAGGCAGATGTATATGCCTGTGAAAGCACCGGGCATATACACCTTATGGTGTATACACCATAAACGGTGTATATACACCATATATACCGTGAAACGCTCACTGCGGATCACACACGAAAAAACATTCATGACTGTATAAAAAGATTATAGAAGACTCATTGTAACGATATTATGGAAAGATACACCATATATGATAGATCATGATAATAACAGGAGTGGATGGCACCATGATAACAAAAACACACTGGACCGAGTTAACCGAAGATAGCTCATGGGTTGGGCTGGCTTTTCGTGAGAGATAAGGGGAGGGGGGATGGCTTTGCGGAGGATTCGCTTGCCAAGGCTAAATGCTGGACCACCTCACTAATTTTCCTTCCGGCGTGGCGGAGACGCACTGGGTCGCTTCAATTAACCGTCCCTAAACTGTCCCAGACCGCCAGTGGGAGCGATCGTTCGCCTAGCTTTTATTGTTTGCATGTCTGCCTGCTAGACGAAAGCCAGACTTCGCGAAACACACACACACACACACACACACACACACACACACACACACACACACACACACACACACACACACACACACACACACACACACACACACACACACACACACACACACACACACACACACACACACACACACACACACACACACACACACACACACACACACACACACACACACACACACACACACACACACACACACACACACACACACACACACACACACACACACACACACACACACACACACACACACACACACACACACACACACACACACACGCACACGTATATTCACAGAACGGCACACGCGCGTGGTCTATATGAGTCCCTATCTGTTTTGTACCTCTACAGATGCTCTGGTAGCTGATTGCCCTAATTTGTATCTCTCTCTCTGGTAGCTGATTCTTTTATTTCCACAATCACGCGTGAAACACGTAGTGCGAAAAAAGAAAAAAAAAGCCCTGCCTATGGGAGCACAATTCAATTAATAAAACAATGTGCCACTTCCTCGGGCGTATCTTGTTTGGTGGGCCGCCACGGTGGCATACAATGGTTAAGGTGCTCGGCTGCTAACCCCAAAGTCGCGTTTTCGATCCCGGCCAAGGCAGTCGCATTTCGATGGAGGCGAAATGGTAGAGGCCCGTGTGCTTAGATTTAGGTGCACGTTA
Source organism: Rhipicephalus sanguineus (assembly GCF_013339695.2). Classification (NCBI taxonomy): domain Eukaryota; kingdom Metazoa; phylum Arthropoda; class Arachnida; order Ixodida; family Ixodidae; genus Rhipicephalus; species Rhipicephalus sanguineus. The sequence continues at coordinate 21,950,492 of NC_051179.1, forward strand.
AAGAATCCCAGATGGTCGAAATTTCTGGAGCCCTCCACTACGGCGTCTCTCATAATCGTATCTTGGTTGTGGTACATGAAACACCAGATATTAGTTCTGCTTGTTCGGTCTTTCGCAAGTGGAAGTGGAGTTCAGCATCGCACTATCTTCAGAGTCTGGCTACTTTTGCCGAGGCGGCAATAGTGTCGATCCCGTGACCAGTACGTTACGCTATCACCACGGCATCAACAGCCACTCGAGATTAGCGATCTACCCGAATTTTTTGTTCTTTTGTGTGTTTGTGTGTGTGTGTGTGTGTGTGTGTGTGTGTGTGTGTGTGTGTGTGTGTGTGTGTGTGTGTGTGTGTGTGTATGTGGAGGGGGGGGGGGGTTAATCTTCGTAATTGCATGAATCCTCTTCAATGCCTCGTCCTATCAACGCCAGCGAATTCATCGATATGCAATTATTCGTTGCTTAAGCATATGCACGAAGATATGACCGTAATCACAATGGTTCTCGCTACAGTGTACATTGTAATGGTCCGAGCAGGGTCGGGCTATCTGCATTATGATCGACGAGAAAGGTGCACAGCTTATCGTGAGAAGAACAGCTTTCACTTATTGCTTTCGTCCAGCTGATAGCGAATTATCTGAGTCACGCCCGAAACTTCGTACTGAGGACTTCGGTCGGTGCTGTTTTAATCTGGACGGGCAAATCATCCGTGACCACTCGCGACTCCCGTGCAACATGCAGTAGCGTTATTTCAATATAATCGATTGAGAATAAAAAGTAGGAGAAGATGGCTTTCGCCTTCGAGTCGTCTACGCAAAAACATAAGTGACCGTGTAACTCTTTATGTATGTGCAAGACGCGCATGTGCTCAAAGACAGGACTTAGCGCTAATGCATAATCCTATTGTGGTCAGCCGCTGGCACGAAGAACTGGCTACTATACGTAACCGCTTACTCGCGGCTATATTTTCATTTTTCCTGAGCCGCGGTGACGTGAACCACCCAATGCAAGCAACAGCAAAACGTTTCTTACGCGTCGGCGTTTGACAAGTCCACAAGATGTCGTTAGGAGCACTCCACCACCTCCACGGTAAACCCATGGTATTTCGTAAAATGTAGCACTTATCCGCAAAGGACTGAACTCTCTGTATTATCACGTATCGGTTCTGAAGGTACCTGAATATTCAATTAAATCTTCCCGCCTATCAAGCGTCTGTCGACGATTATCTGCGTAATGAACTGCAATGTCATTCAGCATCGTCCGCAGCTCGCAATGCATATGCACCGAAGATCCCAACGCGCTCAAAAGTGGCGCCTTGCTATCATCCGCCACGTGACTTTTATATTTTTTTCGCTTGTACCATTGTGTGGGCGTGCAATGTCGTAACTGATAATTTCGCAGAACATCCCGTGCTCGGGACACAATAGAAGCACCGGAAATTTATCTCTTTCTGGCCTGATAAAAAAAGGCTTCGCCAGCCGCTAAATAGCTACACATACTATAGGCTCTCGAGGGATCGTATTTTAGAGCGTATCTTTTAGGCGCCCTTTCCAGTGTTGAGCGGCGTCGTCGACAATAATAATATCTGGGGCTGAACGTCCCAAAGACCACGATATGATTATGAGAGACGCCGTAGTGGAGGGCTCCGGAAATTTCGACCAACTGGAGTTCTTTAACGTGCACCTAAATCTAAGTACACGGGCCTCTACCATTTCGCCTCCATCGAAATGCGACCGCCGCGGCCGGGATTCGATCCCGCGACCTTCGGGTCAGCAGCCGAGCACCGTAACCGCTATACCACCGCGGCGGACTCATCGCCGCGATGCCGTCGGTGGCGTAACCGAGAGACATGAAAAGGTAACCGACAGACCTGAAAAAAAAAATTCAGAAAAAAATACTCAGGATCGATTGGGTTTGAAAACAGGCCCTCTGCGACTCAGTCGAGTATGCTTGCACATAGCCACGATGGTGCTTGAAATTCATTTGCTTGCTGATAACTTGCTGCCGGCAATAACTTGCCGGCAGCAAGTTATCTTTTCGTCCACTTTACTTTCTTCACATTTATATACCAATTATTACAAGTAACATCTCCTGTACTTTCCTTGGCATTATTGTCTGTTACTTCTCATTAATACTGTGTCTAACAAAGAAAAACGAGCCCCTAAAGGCTATCTTCTTTCCTTCATTCCTAGTAGCAAAGTAAGATATTAGAAGAGAAGAGGAAGAGCAGAGGAAGGCAGGTAGGTTAACCAGAAGTTTGCATCCGGTATGAAGATATTAGAACTATCACATATCATATAAGACTGCAATAAATATGAAGTACTAACTAGGAGTGGCTAGTGGATCGCACAACACCAGCAGAGGCTAACGTTGGCCAGTATTGCCGGTGCATAGCATAGCATGAGTAGCTCTTGCTTCGCATGCATAACAGTTTTTTTTTTCTTCAGTGTTATTCGCAGAGTCGTCATCATGAGAGCTCGCCACGTCATCTTTTTCACCGTCATAGCTAGAACTCGGCGCGAATGCAAAGTTTCCCTTATAGAAGTCTGACATTACTGTGGCAATGTGTAATTATTGTCCATCCAGGACTCAGTCTGCGTAGCATAACCACAAAAGTCAAACAGCCGCTTCGACGAACAGGCTGATTTTCCACTCGACCCGCGTTTCTTCGAAAACATGCTTATGCAAATGACGGGACACTGGCGACAAAAAGACGCCATTTTTTATCTCACTTTCCATTGTGTTTCAAGCAGTACATATAGCCAGTTTTTTTCTAACTTGCCTGACAACTGCGTATTTTTCTGAGAAAGAATACGGTTTCGTTGCTCAACAGAACACCACAAAAGGGTGAAACTGTAATCTATCTGTTTAGCACGAACCTAGAGAGAGAAAGAGAGACAAAAAAAAGAACATGTAGGGTTTCTGTGCAACCCTGTATCGATGGATCTGTTTTTTGGCTTGGTGCAACAGAAGCCGATTAATGACAGTTTTTACCTTTCACGAACCTTTATTCACGCACTGCGGGCTTCTGCGAAAATTCGCATGCAATAATACGCTTGAAATAATAAACAAAGCATACATACAAACAGGATGGGTGCTTCTCCTAGCATTTCGCCTCCATCGAAATGCGCCCGCCGCGGCGGGATTTGGTCCCGCGACCTGCGGGTCAGCAGTCAAGCGCCATAACCACTAGACCACCACGGCAGGATCCTATCCATTATAATTAAGATATAAATGTAGTTGTTTTCGACTGTGGCTTTGCGCAGCACCTTAATCATGAAACTATCGGAATGTGTATGCAGTGGCTGCCCCAACCTCGTAACTCCGTGGGAATGGAATATACCTTGGACAAAGTTTTATTACAGTCTTATTACATACACACACTCAGTACATAACCGTTTACTGTAACAAATCCCGCGCATTGTTTGTAAAGAAATTTCCAGGGACAACTTTTATCGATGGTCACCAGAGATTTAATGAGAATCCTTCGGGACGTTGACGCTGGTGTCGTCGTTTACCCCGCACTGCTTTCATATGCACCTTGCAAGTTTCCCACAATTACCATGTATATAGGAAACGTGGTTGTTGGTGGCCTGATTTAATATACCATTTATATATTTTTGTCATATTTCCATGCGATCACAATTTTCGAAGTGCATAGACGCAAAAATTTCTTGCTGCGGACATGCATGCACGATATGATCGCGAAGTGTTCCATTTAAGACACGATGTACAGTCGTGAGCAATATGAAAGGGAACACTGAAATTACCTTTTAAGGGTCATAACGTCTAAACGCAGTTGACAAGCGCGAAAGTGTTCATAATAGTGAATGCTCAAGTGGAAAGCTATCTCTTGCAATTCAATACGTTACATTGATTTGGCACATTGCAAGTACTAGTCGATTAAGCGCGATTTTGGTGTTTCCTCTCATACTCCTCACGACTGTACTGTAACCGTAAGAAAAAAAAAAAAGATTATAGTTGGAGTACAGTATAAACTGTACTCTAACTGTAAGTGAGTTTAAAATGGCCTATCTTCAGTTTCACCACATATCTCTTTGATGCCAGAAAGACAAAGGTTACTCAAATTCAAATGCTCTACACCCGTATTCCCATAGTGGCCGCAGAAAAGCGCTCTTCTTGAATCCCCTGTGTAGACATTAGCGCCAGATTTACTCCTGGAGAATTCTGCAGGAGACTGCATGTTATACAAACTTCTACAGCAATTTCGGTGTCTCTGCGAGTATTGCTGGAGATAAGCGAGGATCAGGTGATCGCGCACAACGTTTGCAAGTACTATGTATAGCCGTATACGCAACATATAACCCGGCGCTTATCACTCGTATCAGTCAGCCACGGCTGTGCGACGTTCTGCCGCTACTGCGCACAAGGTCGTGTGCTCGAGTCTCGGCTGTGGCTTTCACACTGTTGTGTGCGTGTTAGAGGGGGAGGGGGGAGAGTATACAACACCTAGTTTATCTATTTTACCGGTCCACCGCTCGGCTTAGCTAATCATCAAAAACGTCACACAGCACGAAAGCCATTTTCGTTTTCTATTCAATCGGCTGTGCTGACCCCCCCCCTCCCCGAAAGCTTTCTTCGCCTCACGTGGTTTTGCGGTCCCTCCGGGATAGGCCCATCTTTGACCAAACGAAGATGTCACGTGATGACGTCATCATCACATTAAGTGACGTTATAGTGACATCATACCGTGATGATGATTTCTTGCACCACTTGTGTTAACGGCGACAGTTACTTCTCGCATTTGATGAGGCATCTAGGGCCTTAATAATCAGCCATATGTTTATGCAGCGTAGCTGCGCGTCCATCACGGGCCGCTTTTCTTGCTGTCGCATTCATTGCTTCGCCCTTGCGGCGAAACTGTGACTTTTTTTCTATACGAATGTATATTAAATCATGTTTGTTAGTTTATGCTAGTCTTCCAGTAGTAATGCTTACTATAACCTGTTGTATCACTGGTTCAATACCGTTCACTATATATGTTCCTTTTTTTGCCCCTCCTACGTGGTCCTCGGATTACGGAATAATAAAAAAAGTTTAGCGATAGCCGATACTTGCTGGATGGTGGTAAATGTTGGCTAATATTAACAAATGTCGGCGATCCACTGTTCATCAATACTGCGTTCAATCAATATCAGTACAATGATTCAATTGCCTGCCAAGATTGCGAACTATTCCGTACGCTCTTGCACGCGGCCACATCCACATTGGAGCCCGTATCTTTGTGTTCAAGGCTACGAGATGTCTGAAATAGTGTTTTGTTCACCTTCTGTCTCAAAGGAACATCTGGCGTCTGCGTCCTCACCCATTGTTTGTAGCACAATGCAAAGCCAACGATGTGCGTCGCGGAGCACACGCCAGCGGTCCCTTGCGTGCGTGTTCCAGATGCCGACGTCAGGGCCGTACCCCAAAATTTTTTTTTTTCGGGGGGTGTTTGTGTGTAGAGCGGCCAACTTTGGCAACTCGTGGTCGCTGTGAAGGCATGCAGATATTTGACAATCACCCGAAAAGTTAAAGAATGAAGAAATTTCGGGGGCTGTAAGAACCCCCTCAACCCCCCTTTAGTTACGGTCCTGGCCGACGTTATTTGCACGGATTATTCGATGCCGCAAAGAAGGGAAACAGCGCTGAACATTAGACGAACGCAAAAGAAGACAGACGACGACAGACGCTGTCTCCTTTTGCAATAAAAAGCCGCAATCGATGACTTTTTAATGCGTAGCATTGTCTGACTATAATACCCCGGGGATGTGTAGTCATACGGACCGGATTCTTGTGTTTCTTGTGCATCGCACGACGCAAACCCCACAGCGCCATCTATGCTACACCTCTATAGCATCGGGTTTTTATGTCGCTCCCGCAGGTGTGCGAAAAAAAAAAGGGAGGTGGGGTAACCCCACCTCCCTAATACCTCGTCTATACGCAGTGTGTTCTGATCATAAAAACAGGGCGTGCAAACACGGACACAAGAAAGAAGTCAGGACACCACGGCGTTTGTGGTGTCCTGGCTTATTTCTTGTGTCCGTGTTTGCACGCCCTGTGTTTTTAGAATGAATACTTACCAACTAGCTCAGCTCTCTGTTATTCTGATCATAAAGGCCTCAGTGGGAGGTGTTCAGGACAGGGTTGGGGGGGGGGGGGAGCGCTGGGGTGAAACTTCGCTACTTCCCCCCCCCCCCCCCTCGTAATGGAGAACCATTCGCACGCCTATGGCGCCCCCATCTCAACTTCCCCTGCAGGTTTGCTTCTTGAAGACTCTGTTCTTTACACAGTGAAATGACAAACGGTATTTGCATATCTCAGCGTGAAAAATACATGTGATGAAGACCGCAGTTTCTTTAATAAAGGAAGCCTCCGTATGCCTCCTTTCTCTGGTTTACAATACGGTTCTCTTGCTTGCTCATTCCCTCGTCAGTAAAGTGTAGACCCGCTTTGCACTGTCTCCACGTTCGGCCCAATCCAGCTGGCGCGCCCATCCTGCCGACGGTGTCACAGCAAAGTGGGCCGATCCCCGAGTCAGTATGACGCGCGTCATCTTGGGGGGTCACGTGCACGGACGGAACCTTAGCGTCTGGCCCGTCCAGCCTGCGTAATCGCGACGGTTGAAAATGTTTTTGCACTGTGGCATGACCACAGCTGGGTGGCTATACCACGCTTCTCAGTACGCAGGATGTCTCACATCCAAAAAGGCCGTAGAGCTGAAAAGACTGGCGCAAACGAAGACGAGAGGAGAGCTGGCGCCTTCCTTTGTCCCCGTTGCTTTGTTCCCCATTGACGGCTATATTCCCATTTGGTCATATGGCAGCTTCCTCATTGAAATTCCCCATTACCGTCAATGGGGAACTTCAAAAATTATTTTCTTCCTTAAAAAAATGTGATGAAAAGACTTGCCATATACGAAGAAGTATTTATTCGCTTTCGATTGAGGTATAAAGCTGATTTTTTAATTTGAGCACCACGTGGGGTATATTGCTTCTCAGTTTGGACCGAAATTATAGTTCTCTCAAATTTCTGGGTTTTTTTTCGTAAAATAACTGCAGTGGTCTGTAAATATTTTTTACGCAAAATATACCTTCCGTAGAGTGCATACTAATTACTCAGATATTCACACATAGCGTAATATTACCATAGAAAAAATGCAACCATATAGTAACATGTCGGTAAAAGTTTTGGAGGCATATACGGCAGAAAGTTGCAGTAATATTATTAAAACTCGAATACTTTCCGCAATACATTTGCTTACTATGTAAACCAAACTTGGTATTGAAACGAGAAACGATGCTCTCAAAATAAATTTTGTGACAAACAACACTCAGACGACATTCTGCGAAATTCGGAACCCACGTGAGCAAAATTTTTTCCACTTCGGGATATTCTAGTAATTCATTGTTTTCAATGCCATAAATCGGCACTTTTTTTTCCCCAATACATTTGAAATGGTCGCCAAAATGGCTGGGACGTTTGGCGTGGGACGTTGGCGTGACCCAGCAGCCATAGGAGCAGAGATTTTGTGCTGTCTACTTGGACAATATTTTGTCATTTACTGCTCATACCTTACCCAATAGTTATTTCCAGGATGACAGTGCTTTGCATTACACAGTGTTACTCTCTCGAGCCATTGTCTCATCTGTATGTTTAATGAGACCACTGTGCGTAATCTTCCACGTTCTTTCCTGGTCTCGTGTTCTCTCAGGCTTCATCATGCTGTACATCCTGTTCATACTGGTGGTGGTGTTCGGAAGGCTGGTGTACCAGCGTATGTCCAAGGACGACCAGGAGAAGACGCCCGTGGCCAAGGCGGGAGCCGTCGTCGAGGCGCCCAAGGGACTCCTGCAGAAACTCAAGGAGGGACTCTTCACCACACGAGACGTTTCCGGAAACGGTGAGCATGGAATCTTTTGCTTCCGTTTTATGACTGCTTTCATAGGCGTGCGCAGGGTTCCCCTTCAGAGGAGAGGGGGGGGGGGGGGGGGGGGGGGGGGGGGGGGAACCCTCCCAATTATGTCAAGTATGGCGCTGACAT